>NW_007577867.1:405487-428813 GCF_000690725.1 Stegastes partitus | reverse complement strand
CCACTGATGAACTAAACATAGAAAATGAATGACAACACCTTCTGTTTGCTTTGCAGCTAATTAGCGTTGGTGGTTCACAGTGTCGCGCTTGTACTCGTGAAAAAACGCCACAAATAGTTGTGTAGCGAATGAAAAAAAAAAAAAAAGGAGCTAGACTCACACCGCTCCCCTCCAACCTCACATCCGATGAGCAATCATGAGCGAGTACACAATGGAGGAGCATTCCTTTAGGATTGTTTGAACATCTAAATCTTTCCACAGGGCAACATGCAGCTGTTTATTAGCACCGGAGTCTCTTGCTTGGGCCCAATTACATGAGGCTTTAAAACACATGTAGCCCCATTTAAAGCCTGTGTAACGTCACTGAATATTGCATGTTGTGTGTGAGAGAGAGGGCACATGCTGAGTGGTTTGTGTATATGTGGCATATTCCATGTGGCACGTTGCAGGTCTCGTGCAGTGACTGACTTCCCTGGTGGAATGGCCAAGTTTCAGTGCCCCACGGTTGAGTCATTGCACTCGCAGACAGCCACCCAGCACCACAGCGTCTGACTGCAGCACGTTTGTGTGGGACATAAATATGTAACGTTTCGATGAATATTACATACATGTTCCTCTCACTTTATCTGGGGCACAGTCTTCACACATACTGAGTATTACTCTACCGTGTTGGGAACCAGACTGTGGCGTGCTGCAGCTCATTCTAGATGAACACAATATTACATTAAGCCAGAAGGGAGCGTTTAAATCTGATTGGCTGGAAGGACGACGCAGTTATTTTTAGTTTTGCGGAAATGGACACTTATAGAAGAAGTTTTTGAGTGTTGAAATGTTTCAGAACCACATTTTACACTTGTGCTTATTGTACCTTACTGGATATGTTTTCAGTTTTTCATGAAAAATAAAGAATGAAAGGGTGACTAATAACAGTTATAAAAGCAAAATGACTAGTTTGGAATGTTGGGAAATATGCTTATTCATGTTCCTCTTGAGAATCATGTGAGTATGATTAGCTTCAGAAATGCTGGTAGACGCTACCTTCAAACAGAGCCAAGGCCTTGTGACTTCATGCTAAGCTAACTAGCAGCTGGCTTTAGCCTCATATTTACAGGACAAACCTCCTATCTTCCTCTTGGCAGGACAACAAAAAGCACATTGCACCAAATGCCCAGCTAATCCTTTCCAGAAGCGACCTAGACTCAGCATTTTCCCAGGAACTTTTCTTATTTTTTTTCACAAGTATCCCATAATCACAAGATCTCAAAGGAGCGCAAGAACAACAAAACTTTATTCAGAGCCCCTATGTTCATTTTTCACTGCCTTGTGTACTCAGGAAGCCTGTCCGCCTGCCATATAATCATATTAATCACAGGATCGACTTCAAAGACCGATAGAAAGTGTACGATAACCTTATCATTTAGGGAGATAAACAGGAACACACAGCCGCTCGCGAAAGGTTTTTTTATCATTGGCTGCTGTCAGCATGCTGTGTCTCAACTTGAGGGAAATACTGTCACCCTGTATCCACCTTCTGTCAAGGCAGAAAACGAGCGAGAGAGTAAGCCGGAGTCGGTGACAGTGCTACCTAAAGCCCTCGACATGACTCATGCTTTAAACAGCCTCAGACAGCTGGAGATCAAATCCAGTCTGGGCTCAAGCAAGCTGTCATTTCACTGCGAGCTGCTATTCATGACACAAGCTATAGTTTCGCTGGGCACGGCAATAAATGCAGACCAGTTAAAGCCCAAAGTGAACAACTCTCTCCCTCTGATCTGTGAAAATACAAGCGTGGTGACCAGAGACTAAGCTAACTGTGAGTCACAGGTTTGTGTTGGATTTTCCATGAGTAGTAGAAGCATCTGTGCTGCTGTCACAAAGGTCAGTTTAGGTCATGAGACAATAGAGAAGTTAATGTTCTTTATAATGGTTGATAGTATAATTTACATGAGATTAGATTATACCTTCAGTTAGCCAAGAAAAATTAGATCTACTAAACTGTGGTCATGCAATAGTTTGCAATGATTGTCAGTTAATTGACGAGGCGGCTTTAATATTTTCACCAATTAAAAATACATTCACCAATAAAGCAGAAAACAAAGGACATGCCCTGACTGTTGAATACTGGGCTGATCTGAGGATGTAGTTGCTCCTCATATGGGCAGTTCTGTCCATCATGACAAAGAACTTGTGGCTCATATTTTCAAAACAGGCCTCAGTTTATCATTGACCACTGACCTCTTGAAGCCAGGTAAGCCTGTGGCTGCCTGTCAGGTTAAGAGCACTTTAAATTATAGTGTGTGAATAAAATACCAGTTATCGATCGCGGTATCGCCCCTTCGCCTTTGCCAGCTAGCTGAGACAGGCAAACATTAACTCGGATCAAGGAAGTGAAAGCACAGATGTCAGCATGTGGAGGCATTATCAGAGGGAGCCGCCGTACACCTGATTTGGTATTGAGATTTCAGCGGAACTCGAAACTTGCATTTGCGCCGGCAACGTAAGCGTTTTGAGCTAATGCGCTGCGGAGGATGCAGCGTTCATGCACAGACATCCGTGTCCGTTGGGGTTTGTCAAAGCTTTCGCTCTTGTCAGGAGAAAGACGGGCAGTATCGACTGCCGCTACACGGAAGTGCCTCTGCTGTCTGTCAATCCGGGAGCTTTAATCATTAAATCATTCCTCACACACCAGAGGATGACATGTTTCTTGAGTCCTGTGGGTCGGGGGATTCCTGAGAGATTCTGGTGGATGGGAGTCAATCTCACAATTCAACATGTGACTGGGACAAGACAGGATGAAGACTGATTTCTAATATCAGCTGGGCACTTTTATATATACACTAATATGAATAAATGTGATCTTGAACATAATGTCTTCTTACTCTTTGTTTTTCTCCTCTGTTGGCTGGTTGCTCACTGTTACAGGGGTTTGTGTGGTGCAGCAGGACGCCGAGGCGAGTCTGAAATTTTAAACTAGTTGAGCCGAGAGTGATGGTGCTAAAACGCTACCAGCTGTTTGCAGAACATGGTTAACAAATTCACCGCTGACTCTGTGATGAATTGCCCTGAGAGACGCACATGAAGCAGGTGGCACTTCTGGAGAAATTCAACAAAACATCACCTGTTTTGTGAAAAGTGCCTGTGGTGGAATAAAAAAAAAAAGGTGCAGTAGAGCATGAAGTGATGTAATAAAAGCATGGCAAGAGCATCAAATCAGCTTCTTTGGGTTGCCTTGAAAACTACCTACTGCAAGTAATGAGAAAAAACAACATGTAAATGGAAAAGGAGTCATTTTTTTCCCCAAGATTCTACACACACAAAAAAAGAAAGAAATCTGCAAATTTGCAAAAAAAAAAGAAAAGAAAATGTGTACTGTATTATAAACTGTATTATAAAAATACATATAATTATCAGTAAAATGACAACAACAGAAAAATTAAATAAAATTTAGACTGATAAAAATACATTTGAAAATGCAATGAAATCTCTAAAATATTTCTTGTTATTTTTATCTATTAAATTTATATTACTTTTTGTATTATAATATATACTAATTTAAAATTTTATCTTTTTATCTATTAAAGATAAAATTGTTGAAGTTTCATACTGTAAACACATTTTTAAAATGACATACAATTGGTGACAAGGTGGCGCAGTGGTTAGCACTGTTGCCTCGCAGCAAGAAGGTTGCAGGTTCACGTCCCGGTGGGGCACCGGAATCTTTCTGCGTGGAGTTTGCATGTTCTCCCCGTGCAGCGTGGGTTCTCTCCGGGTTCTCTCTGGGTTCTGGGTTCCTCCCACACAGTCCAAAAACATGTTGAGGTTAATTGGTGATTCTAAATTGTCTGTAGGTGTGAATGTGAGTGTGCTTGGTTGTCTGTCTCTAAGTGTAGCCCTGTGATAGACTGGTGACCTGTCCAGGGTGTCCCCTGCCTTCACCCTAAGTCAGCTGGGATAGACTCCAGCCCCCCCACGACCCTAATGAGGATTAAGCGGTGTATAGATAATGGATGGATGGCTGGTGACAACATAAAAGAAGATTAGGCTCTGCTAAATAACAGGTACCTTGTTCAATTACAGAAGTTTATGCTACAAAAATATATAAACACGCATGATTTCATGTAAATTTAAGGCTGGAAAATGGATTTTATTCCTACATTTTGCAGATGGTTAAATTCCATTATTTTACTGTATTTTTTTGGTCATTCCCAGCTGCCAGAATATTACCCGTTTTTCTTTTTCTTTTTTTACAGTGCAGGGCTTTGACAAGATTTGCGGGAGTGGGATGGAACCTGAGTGAAAATCCACTCTCATGTCAGCCCCTATACACACATACTTAAAGGATCAGTCTGGTGATTCTCTACATATAAATATTTCTGTCAGAACATCCCATAAAAAGACCAAAACAATGAACTCAGTCTACTAAGAAATCTGTTTCGCCAAAGCCTGATTCAACTTATTGTTCTGCGCCATGAAACTCCAGGAATTGATCAAAAACACATCAGTGATTCATAGCGTTGTAACGGGTGACACATTCTTTCTTCATGATAAACATGTGTACGGTTTTTTCTTTTGAGTCACTGCTCATACAACGGTTTGTAGAAAAATGTGAAGTCTGAAAATCACACCCTTATTTGAGTAAAAGGAACTCAAAACAGTGCCCAGACTGTATAACCATGACCTCTTTTGCATCTTCAACTGGAACTCGTAGGCTTTGGGTTGGAAATATTTTTGGTTTTTTCATCTGATTCTTGACAATAACAAAAAGATCAAATTTTGCCAGCTGTTTCGTCCATTAACTTTCAACTGTTCCACCAGCCTCTGTGGGGGTTCGTCCTCCAAAGTAAAAAATATGCCACACAGTTTGAGTTTGGCCACAAACACTTCAAATCATACTCCGCCATGTGACAACTAAAAACTGTTTCTGGTCGATTCGGTGTTGGGAGACATGCCAGGTCATGTTGAAGAACTGCCAGGCTGATGATTAATCTGTGTGACGGCTGAGGTTGAGGGTTGGTGGTGAAAGAGAAAGAAGCCAATCCGCTCAAATTTTACTTTCATTCTCCGAGTGCACTGTGATCACAGAGTCTAATGGGGGAGATAAGAGCAACGTCGAGTTATATTGCTCTTTCTGAGTCTTAATTGGACTGTGTGCGAGCGAAGTAGCGCGACTGAACTCCGATCCGAGGTAAAGCTGCGTTTGTGCTAGTTTACAGGACGCTCCGTCGAGGAGTTATGTCACGACATGTTAAGATGAATCTGGGACTCGGCCCAGCAGGATGTCTGAGGCGTGTGTGAAGGGGCAGATGGGAGTGTACAGAGGAGGTGTTTCATTCCCTTTAACCTGCCTTTTCTTTTTTTTTCATGTTTGTTTTGGTTGGGCCTTTTATTTATAGTGACAGTAGGGGGGGAGAGAGGAATTATGGGAAGAGAGAATCAGGAAGTGACATGCAGCAAATAGTCCAATCAGCCAGGATTTGAACCGGAGACTCGCTGCTCAGAGCATTAGTTATGTTATCAGGTCACCCCATCCTTCAACCTGTCTGCTATCTCAGGGCTTAAAAAGCACCAAGCGTGAAACACCCAGACGTAATACGACAAAGGCCTGACAGTGTGGATCCAACCTTGACATGTTTTAAGGAAAACAGGCCCCTCTGATGTCAGGGTAAAGAGTTCGCGAAAAAAAAAAAGAAAGAAATAACAGGATCTACACTTGCTTCGTGAAAACCGCAGCTAAATTTCAAGAAGCCTGACAATCACGTGCTGATGTATTTATGCTGTTAAAAGAGGAAACAAACTGCGTTTTTTTGTTTTTTTTTTTCTCAAATGTTTTCAAAGAGAGAACATGCGGTCGCTGTTGCCATGGCGATGTCCACAGATCCTGCTCCCATCCGCGGTGTGGGTTCAATCTAAACATCAGAGAAGACTGAGAGGCTGCTGTGTCTGAAGCATGCAGGAACAGTCACAGGGAACATTCCTGTGGGAGGACAAATTAAACCACACAGAGGGGAATTGATGTGATCACGTACAGGCTCGATGTGGTGCTATTACAACGAGTGTCATGTGGCCCCCGAGACTGCAGAGTTGATTGAAAAATCCCTAAAATGCCAAAGAAAAGCTTCCAAACCTTCCCAATGTGTAAAGTTTTTTGTTTCCCCTTTTCTCAGTTGCTTACTACATCCCCTCACTTTGTTATTTTAGCTGAAACAGAGGGTTCAGTTTCTGTACAATTGAAACAAAAGGAAACCTTAATGTGGAAACAACTTCATGAAAGGCAACAGATCACATCAGCTTTAGTCTATATTTGGAAAAAAAACAGGTTTGATAGACACTCTCAGCCAACTTGCAGCTAAAATCAACCCAATCAAAGAAACCTTATCGGTAACACGACTTCCTTAAAGAGTGGTCTGATCCATTTGGGGATCACATTCTAATCACTATAAAAATAACAAAGAATGTTTTCAACTACAGTTTGTGCCAACTTGAATAATTTCATTCATTCTTTTCTGTTGATAGCAGAGTTGACTTGTAGGTTGTCCAAAATAGGAGCTCTGTTTTCTAGACACCACATGTATCAGCTGCTCAACAGCTGTTGGCATATGTCTCCTTAAACTGTGACTGTCTGGCCTCTTTAATTTCTGCACAGCTTAAAACATCAGGTTCATTTTTCTCAAAGAAATCCTCATGTAAGAATCAAGTTTTCCCTTGTTAACATGTCCATATGTGCTTTTTAGATGCAAGAAGACACAATATAAGTGAAACAATCAGACGACACCATGGCTGAGCATTCAACCTTGAAACTGCAGTGTGCTAATGAAAATCTCCAAAACACAGATTCAGGCTTTTGGGGTTTCATACATCACAAACACAAAGAACCAATCTTGTCAGCTGATAGGGTGAAGCTGTCCGTGCCTTCTTTATTCTTCCGAATCTCTTCCTCATTCAAACTTGTGTAGCTGAATTACTCCAATATTACAGCTGTCATTGCATAGAGTAGTTTTACAGCATTTAAGCAGAATCGTAGGTGAGCTGGCGTGCTTGAGCTGCAGTGGGATCATCGAAACTTTATAGATCCGCACTTTCTATAAGAAGCAACAGTATGCAGTTACTTCTACACCATTTGAAGGCAGGAAGGGGTTATTTTCATGCAACAATGGTGATCTAAATGTGGAACTTTGCCACATGCCGATGAGTTTTTAGGGGGTTTAACCAACAACCAGCAACGTCTGTTAAAAATACACACACCAAAATGCCAGTTCAGCACTTTCCGACTTCTCTAAACTGAAGATCTGTTAGATAGTGTAACTTTAAGCAAACGCTGCTCAAACAGTGGAAGTGTTAGAAACTTTTTTTGGCCACACATTAATACAACTTGACGATCAAGGGCGTATTCAAGATAGTAAGATGTTCATGTAGGTGGGATCTGCTAAAATTTAGGTATAGTGGCGAGACTTCTGGTAATAAAGGAATCCAGTGCAACAGTGGTTTTTTGGGGAAAACCCTGAATATCTATGGCAAAGAGGAATAAGATGTATCAGTTTCAGAAGCACAGACAAACATATTTGTGGCTGAAAGCTTACAGAGTTAATTTCAGTTCCTCTTTGACATTGTTTTTAATACCAGTAGATGCCCACAAAAAGGTGTGTGTGGTTGTTTACAGTTACACTGTGAGGACAAGACTTCTTTCTGGGAACAAAACACAAGGCCTCGCGAGATGAATTGTTGAATATAAAGGGTAAAGACTTAAGGTTAGGATAACGGTTAGCCGTTAGGGTAAATCTCCAGGAAATTAATATAAGTCGAGGCAATATCCTCTGTGACGATGGAAACTGTGTGTGTGAGAGAGAAGAAAAACTTCAAATCAAAGGCATTTCTACAGGAACATATGGCCAGCAAGTCTCTCAGGACGGCAACAAAGAAAGCTAATCTGTTGTTGTCAGCTCAGGCCTATATAGAGGCTATAGAATATGACAGGTATCCCCACAGCACATGCACACACACACACAGTCACAGACACACACCACCTTCCCCGAGGACATGGAGTTGTGAGGGACCACACTGATCCGGGCTAAAGCTCTGACAGGCCCTGCCTCCCACCCCTGTCTCTGCAGTAATTAAATGAGTGCCGGTGGTGAGCAGCACTCAGGAAATTGGCCCTGTGCAGCTTCTGTCTCCGCTGTCAGTGTTTTCAGGAGGCGGGTACAGGTGGTGGAAGCAGAAAAGGACGATGGCTGCGAGGTAGAAAATAGAGTAAATGAGAGGAGGGGCGTGCGCCGAGAAGAAATGAGGGGAAGGAAAAACGAGCCGAAAGGGACAAATCAAAGAGACAATCTGGATGGAGAGACAAGGAGTGAAATGTCCATCAGGATTAAAGGGGGGAAATGAGCGCGCTTCGGAGGAAGTGTGAATTGTCGCAGCACCTCTCCTGTCGCCCGCCTACTCCTGCATTAACAAGAGTATTAGAGTGAGGCGGTGTAACAGCGAGAGCCTGACCGCTGTGTTTCGGTTTATTCCCTCAGGACGCGGGCGAGGTGACGATTGTGTGGAGGTGAAAAAGGGACCAGGTGTCATTGCGGAATTAGTGAGACGAGTGCAGAGGAGAAAGTGATATGGTGTCAGGGTGGCAGACAGCTATGGCGTGGCCTCGAGCGTCACAGGAGACAGAGACGGTATTTACCTCCAGTAAAAGCAATTGTAAAACTACGCAGTAAAATAAGTGCCGTAGCCACTCCGCCCTGCTGTTGCATTACTGCCAGATCACCTCTGAACTGGTCCGCAGTAAATAGCACACAACAAGGGCATCATGGTAAAGGAATAGTGTCATGCTCTCCTCCACAGTCCCTCCTTGCCTGCAGCTACTTTCTCTCTTTCTGCTTGATTGCGGGAGTGGAGACAGGTGAGTTTCAGCTGGTGCAGAGCTTCACCAGCTGCACCAGCTCATCAAGCAGGCTTCAAATAACCTGCGCTGCCATCTCCACTTGGATAGAAAGCAGCTCATGCAGTCATGCTGCTAGCCATTCCCTGAGCTTTTTACTATCCCCTGCACTGGCTCCCAGCTCCGTAGATCATTTCTGTTTGGTTCCTTTCAGCATGTCTTCCAGGTTTCCAGCTACCAGCCCAAGCCTCAGTCTTTGGCTTTCAGCTACATACCCAAACTGTAGCTTCAATTTACCTGAAGCCAGCCTTGTGCTCCCAGCCCAGTCCTTTCCACATTGTACCTTTAAAATGAGCAGCTCCTCTGCCAGTGTCTCCACTTGGGTCCAAAATCCTACCTGTGACAAAATAGTTTTTTTTTTATAACATTTTAAAAACTTTCTTTGTTTCATGAGATAGCGATGACAACTTCAAACAGTTTTACAAGTCTTTTCACACTATATTGAATCTCATGTTGCAGGAAATCCATGTCGTTAGTATTTCTTCTGCTGCTTTTTCTATCAACATGATAAAGTTTCCCCAAATCCCCCTCACAAGAGCCACAACGTTGAGGCTAGCGACCTACCGCAGTGAAAGTTTTAGGTTTTGATGAAAGTTTGGATTGTGCAGTGCGGCAGCCATGTTTTTGTTTGTTTGTTATCCATTTTAATTACATTGCTGGCCTCCCTGCACGCCAATGATCCACCAAACCAGTTCCTCTGTTACTATTTTGAGGGGACGCCATCACCTAGCACTGCCCAAGAAGATTGTAATTGGTTTAAAGAAATGCTAGTGATAATGATATTAAGGTGCAGCCAAGCTACCTGTTTTCCCCTGCTTTAAGCTACCATAGGCTAAGCCGGCTGAGCACATGATGCATACATCTCACTTAAATATTTCTTGGCATGCGAACTGAAACTTACCAACAAAGAAACTGTGGTTGTGACCCAGATACCTAGTAGGTGTCGTGACATCACAAATGTTTATGTGGCTTTTGGCTTCAAGTGTGAACCAAAAAGCCTGAAGACAATTGGGGTTCTTCATTAAAAGTGACTTGCCTGCAGCTAACAAAACGGGTTTGGATCTGTGGTTAGATGTAGTGTTTGATTTTCCTGGAACCAACTTGGCAGTTTGTGTTTTATGCAACGCTAACCTGCTGACCTTTATACTGGTTGTACAGAAGTGAATGTGATCAGAATGTATTCTGAAATGTTCCTTTAGTGCTACTACTGCCCCTTCTGTCCACTCTCTTCTGGGCTGTTGCCCAGCCCGCAGAACAGCACAGAAAGCGCCTTTGATGGGCCGCACTCAATACTCAGCAGCAAGTGCAAGTCATCATATTTCTTCAGATTGGATTTTTTTTTTGTTGTTCAAGAGGGCCTGAGGTATGTGTTCATCTGAAATTAGATTCCTGGCTGCAATTTGTACACCCTTCAACGATGGTTCCAGTTAGCTGGAAGGTGACAGAGGACGTTAATTGGCTTCTTTACTTGCAGCGGCAGGGCTGTTGATCAAGCGTTGGCATGCCACACACCCTGGGAGGCAAGGGCCGATTAGGAGATTAGGCCACCCTTCGCTATTGTTACTGTCCTCTGTTGTCAGATAAGATACCCAAAACAAAGGGCGTGTCATGTTTATTTAATTCATTTCTTTTTTAACAGGATACATTTTCAAAAGGCACTGGTGGTCAAATCGGTGGACAAAAGGAACGATTAAATGTCAAAGCTGCTTCAAGATCCAACCGTGACGTGACAAAGGGGGCTTGAGATGTGAAAGGTGATATGTGCAAAAGTGCCAGAAAAACAAGTCCAAGGATGTGTGTGTGCAGCCTGCTAACCAAACAGGGCAGAAAAAAAAGACAAAGGTGAAGTCGAAGGCAGAAAAAAAATGCAAATAGCAGTGTGCTGGCTAGTGACAAGAGAGCACCTAATAAAAACAAAGGCAGCAAAGAGAGGGCTAGAAGGATGACGGGACGAGCGCCAGATGGGTTCAAGATAACACACATAATGTGACGGTAGAGTTATAAATAATGTGAACACAGGGCAGGTTGGCATGGCAGAGTGTCACGTACAGGTCAGCGCCTGCAGACAGTGTCGTGCCACTCTGCTCTTGTTACAGCAGCTGTCCGACCTGCGCTTGTTCATATATTTGTCTAGCTTCTGCCGACACGCAGCAATCGCGTCTTCTGATTTTCTCTAATCCTATAGAGAAACAACACTGACCTCATGCACGGCAATTGTTTGTGTTTATATGGCTATTTCACATTGTTTGCGTGTGCGTGAACATGTGATTGGGTGGATTTATTTACATCTGATTGGATGTGAATGTGCAATATATGTATGTTTCGATGCACAGTGTGACTACGTGATTTTATGTTTGCACGTGTGTTTTCATTTCACTCTCCATGCATTTGTCTTTCCCCTTGAGTCAATATGAAGGTTTGTTTGCTCTTTGTAAGTTTGTGATGACCTGGGATGAAAAAAAAATCAGTTTTGATGAAGGTGCCAACTATGCACATAAAACTCCCCAGAGGTTAGATCACCTTTAATCCAAATCTGAAAATGACCCCTTTTAGTGCAGCCAGCATTATTTTAACACCATCTGAGCTGTGACGCATACCGCAAGTGTATGCTGTAAGGATTCTTCAGTGCCCATTTCTCTAGTGGAAAACAATGATCTAAGAGAGCAATTCTCTCAATAACTACACAGGTTTTTTAAAGATATTTTTTGATAGGACAGAGAGAGACAGGAAAGTGAGGGGAGAAGGATTTGCAGCAAAGGGTCGTGGGCAGGACTCGAACCCATGACTGCTGCGTTGGGGACTATAGCCCCTATACATGGGACGCCAGCTCAACCAGGTGAGCTATAGCGGCACCCCAACTACATACTTATTTTGCTCATGTGCCTGAGCACTGTAATGCATGAGCCTCTGAGTGTCTAGCCGAGGTTTAGTGGTTTTTGTTTTTGTTCACCGGTTGGTGAAGTTGGTACAAATTTGCTGGAGGACTGCTTAATAATAAATACAGCCTCCAGCAACTTAATTTATAAGCTTGCAGCATACAAAAGCTCACCTGCACGCACACACACATATACATTTACAACACAACGTATACAGTGTAAACACACCTGCCCCGGCAGCCAGACACAACCTCTGTCTAGACTAAATCTGTCATCGCCCCTCAAGAACAGGGTTCCTTGTTCCTGTGTCCAGCCAGAGCTGAGCCCTCTGTATTTATGAGGGTATTTTCTACCACGCGGTATTAAGTAAAGGCAGGAACAGGTTAGTGGAGCGTAAAATGCCCCCTTCATGTAAAACAAAGCTGTTCTTTGAAGATTAGCAAACTGTTTGCTGCTGGACTTGGATTGAGGTTCAGCAAGTAGCACGGAAATTATCAAAATTGTACATTTTGCTGGCAGAAGTTCATGCTTTTTGTAAAAAAAAGAGCGTGTGTCTAATCAGCGTGAGTTTGCACATGTCTGCACATGGTTTCGCATATGCAACCATAAATGGATGATAAAAAGAGAGACAGCTGATTGTAATTGGCTCAGGCAGTGGCATTCCAGCGCTTCAACTCAAGAAGCTCTTTGATTGTGGGAAATCAAGTGTGCTGAAATATTTTCACTCAGACTGACCCTCTTCACTGGAAAGACTGTTTCCAATATGACTTTATTTTCCCACAAGGCAAAGTTAAACTATAAGCTGCAAAATAATCCCCTAAGGCAATTACAAAAATGGTCTTCAGTGTGATTTTGTAAGCTCATTATGAAATGAACAAACACATGCATTAGGCAAGAGAATAAATGCAGACGGCACATTACTGACTTATTGCATAACACTAAAAGAATGAAACCAAATAATTAAGGTTTTGCTGTAAGACGTTCAAGTGAATGTCTCTTTTATATGGTGTCTAAAATTTCTCTTAATGCTTTGAGAATAAAAGCGTCTTTAATGTGATGTTCTGACAAACAACAATTTATTTTTAGCATTATTAAAAAGTTAAGTTTACAGAAGTTTATTTCACGCACTCCTGACCCCGGGGAATAATAAGTTACTATAAAGTGATACCTTAAAAATTTTTATTACAGCTATTACGTGGTCAAAATTTACCTTGGAGATGATTTGAGGAAACAACCATTAACCTGTCGCCTGGTCGCAGTGAATGTTTAACTGTGAAATAGTCCCTGAGGTTCACCGGCCCAGCGGTTCAAAATAATTCAGTTTCACTTGAATGAACAGATAGAGCAGGAGGGAAAATTAGGGTAGAACAATTATACAATCAAAGTTAGTAGCTGCTCAGAATATTTCTTGGGATTTCACTTCATTAACACACAAACAATCAGGATTCTAGGTATCATTTTACGGTATGAGTTATCACAGGGCAGCAGAATGAAATGATATGAGTCAGTGAGTCAACAAACGATACCTGCTCTTTGTGGATCATGTAATAAAAGGAGCATGATGATACCTGTGCGCACGTCACAACACAAGAAACTTAGAGACAGTCATTAGCAGAAGCCCTCACAGTCTGGCCGTCCAAAGAAATCCAACCATATGGGGCAGCAGGCGAGAGGAACGACAGCATGTGTTTGTAAAAGATAAAGCTTAGCTTTGTAGTGCTGCTGCCTTCAGGGAACACTCTGCAATTGGTGCTCACCATCAAAGAAGCAGCATCAAGAAAAATGTCACATTAACAATGGAGCAAATGCATATTTATTTCTGTATGGGCATTCGGAAGCTGCCGGGCATGACTAAGGAATGTAAGTGAAATACAACTGTACATTTCATGAGCTTAATGTTTTTAAAAAAAACACACACAAAGTGCACTTTGTCACTTAGTGGCCTTTAACCCACAGTGTGTGATGCCATACATGAGCTGTAAAACATTCCAGAAACCAACACAGAGCCTCACTGGCACAGACTGACTGTCTCACAGGGGTCCGTCCTGCCCACAGCTATTACCATGGTGACAGGTACTCTGAAGCACCTCCCCACATCACCTTCAAGTGACGGCATTTAGCTTTTGTTCTTGGTAATTAAAATGGATTATCAGGATTTTTTTCCCCCCCTGCACATACATTCTTCTCCTCCAGTGTTGACAGAGAGTGACTGGGACAATTAAAGTGGAAGAAAGAGAGACAGACATGAATGCATACGCTCTCCTTCTGAGTCTTGCACTACATTTACCCCCCTCTGTGTCTGCATTCTGAGTATGCAAATTTATTCAGAATGCAATGCTCTCCAAGATTACCAGTAGTGTCCATGTCATGGACCGTACTTTCTGCATCACATCATATTTTATAGATCCAGCAGCTATTATTGTGGGGTCATAATCATTTACATGTTTAAAATGCAGGTCTATGCAGGAAGGGGTGAAAAATTAACCAGACACTGATTTCAGACACCATTGCGTTTCAAAGAAGTTGCTGTTTGTTAATAATCTTTTTTCTGAAACTTTGTTCTTGACAAGGACGTGAACAAGCAGGAAAACAAAAACCTAAAACATTTTCACACCTTCACAGCCATTTGTTGTATTTTTCTGTGTTAAAAACATTTAAATGGAGAACATTAATAGCTACTTTCGCAATCTGTGCTCACAGTCAAGTCAAAGAGTTCACAAACACGCGACACAACTTGATGCAAACCTGGGTGATTTACTGAATGCAGGCCGACCAGTTACCTGCAACCCTCAGGGTTCAAAAATAAAGTGGTAAAACTGCAGTTCCTCAAATGGCCACTGGAGGCTGGTTCAAAAAGTGAGTCAATCCCATAGACTGCATAAAAGATGGACGTAGCTACCGTGACGTAACCCGTTGGTTTCTGCACTGAGAAAATGAAGCCAGGGTTTTGCTACTTCCTGGTTGACATCTTGGATTTTTGGAGCCAGCGACGCAAAAATCGTTGGAGGGGGGCGGAGCCATAGGAGCAGTGATTGGTCAGACGGATTGAGAGGCGGGCCCTCTCTGCCCGCCCACATTTACCGCCTTCTGCTCGCTTCGTCCGCATCATCACTGCCAACTGTCAATCAAGCCAGCCACGCCCCTTGCCCCACAAAATGTTGATGATTTTTTAAAAATTCAGTATTGATTTATTTTCAGATTGGCCACCTGATCTCTGGATTTGACTATGAAAACTAATAAGAAAAAAATCCTGAGCTGTAGGAATGCGGTATTTCGTGATCTGTAATCACTTCTTTTCCAATTCAAGTCTATGGGAACCAGGGCTTTTTGGAGCCAGCAGCTCGCGGACGTAGGTTTTTGACACTTCCGGGTTGGCTTCATTTTCCAGGGCTGGTTGCTACGTCCATCTTTTATACAGTCTGTGGTCAATCCACATAGATCCTCATGTTAGATTTGTGTGACTTTACAGCAGAAATAAACATGCTTACAGTCTTGTCAGAAAAATGTTTTGGTCTCAGTCAACTGTACAGTGGGGACTTTTAATATAACTCATCTATTTAAATTGTATTACGGTTTAAAGTTATACATGATTACAGGTGTGAATGCTTTGAGTGCCAGGTGGGAGACGTCATAGTGCAGTCCAGGGTCCACCTCAGCTCCACTCACGCTCCACCTGTTTGCTCATCTTTAGATTAACCGGGAGTTAGGTGAGGTCAGGTTGTGCCAGGTCGTGCCAAGATCACAACAGCTGGGCCCTCACACTGAGCTCCGTAACTGCTGTTCGGAAAACCTATGGAGGATGTCACAGAGGGTTCATTTATTTTCATACACAGTCCAAAATTACCAATGGCTAACATTAGCAAACCAGCTAATAATACACATGTATACTAGGCTTGGACTTTGGAGTTACTAGCCACCTCCTCACTGCAGTGGCCAAGCAATGTTAAAGTAAATGTATTACTGTAGTGTTACCGCCTAAAAGCCTGGTTATGGTATGGTATAGTTATAGACATGGGCAGCTGCAGACACCACAGATATGCGGTTGATTTAAAATGTAGTACTTTCTAGTCTGGCTCTATGACTCAAATTAAAAGGGCCCATTTTGGTTTTCCTGCATGTGTGCAGTAGTGCTATTGTTGACTGTTGTCACTTAGATCCTTGTGGACCCTTGCGGATATATGACGTGTAACACTAGCTTGACACCGACCTTGAGGTGATCCTGGTCCCCGTCGAAGTCGCAAGACTCGTCTCATCATGTGTACTACAGGACGACAAGATGGCTCAGTGGTTGGAAACATAATCCCATGACTAAATGATTTAACTTTCAATCCCTGTAACAGCCATTGTCCTTCAGCTTTACAGAGAGACCTATTAATAAGAGCATTAGCTAAACTGCCCGGACTGCTGTGTAGGAACTATCAGAGAGATGTAGGCTGGGGTCAACCTTGATGTATAATTTGAGCAGCTCCACAAAGGGGTGCAGTGACAGTGATGGATAACCCAAGGAGAGGGTTGAAGAGGAGAGAAGACGGCCGGATGGACAGAGACGGGCGAAGAAAAAAAAAGGAACAGTTTCAGGCAGATATAAAGAGAAAAGCAGACATCAAGAGAAGAAATGAGACCAAAGCCACAAAGGGAAAGAAGAAATTAGCTTCAAGCGGAGTAAGTCAAATCAAAGCACCCAAGTCTCATCTGTAGCCTTTTTTTTTTTTTTTTTTCCTAGAGAAGCTCTTTGGATAGGGATTACATAGGGAACAGTGCCAGGGAGACAGAGAGGTAGAGAGACACAGAGAGAGAACGGGGCAACAGAGGGAAAGCGAGGGGGTGCTGACCTACTTTGAATGGGAATTCTAATACGGCATCAGAACCAGCGAAGGGGAGGAAAAAAAAAGAGGAAATGAAAAGAAGAACAAGATGATAGAGGCTTCTTGCTAACAGAGGCTCCTCAAGCAAATTTAAAGCAGGCGGTAATTCTACCACAGAGGACTCCGCTGTCCTACACGGACCTTTGTCTCCGAGCAGCTCTTTGAAGAAATCATCCACAGCATTTCCACCGACTTCTATTCAAAACCAGCACGAATCAATCTTTCTTTATAATTTGTCTGCATTAGGCTTTAATGGAAACAACATATACGAAGCTCATTCATCTTGTGTCACGGCATGTGTGAAGCCCTCAGTCCATTTGGTTTCCTCCCCTATACCCCACTGTCTGAGCCTGAATTCTTAATCCATTTATAATTAAATGTCATATATTTTAAAGGACAGGAGATTAATAATGTGAAGTTGAGAGATGGTGGGCAGAGAAACAAATATTGACCATAGGAACGTGCTGGGACATATGGCCACAGGGACTGAGAGGAGGAATTGTGTGTCTTCGCTGTATTTGATAGATATGACAGAGAGATGAATGGTCATAGCATTTTAATCTTAGTGTTCGGTACAGGCAAACACACACAGAAGTTGCACTGCGCTGGAGGTGGACGGTTGGTTTTTCACTACAAAAACACCCAGCACAACACAATAGGAAGGTTTCCCAGGACACAAAAATCACAGCTGAGCATACAGATTGGTGGAAACATGTAATGCAAGAAAAAAAGAAGTAAGGACAGGGAGACATATGTAATCAGTTTGTGCAGACAAAGGAATTAATGTGTGCTCGCACATGTTCTTCCCAATTACTAGCACAGCGACAGCTTTGTGTTTCTGTCTTCCAGCATTTTGACAGTAAAATACAATGAGACAGGCCAAACAGCAGAGTTCTTACTGTTTATCTGGTAAGATATTGTCTAAAATGCAAGGAGCTGCTTTTGTATCGTTGTGTAACTACACACACCAGTGGCTAAAGGGAAATACGCTTATTTGCTTTCTTGCTGAGAGTTAGTTTAGCTTTGGTTTGGCAAAAGAACCCAACATGGATCTATCCAAAAGCAAAAAAAAAAAACCAAGGCTGCCAGCACTCACTAATTACCATAATATACTTTTTTTTTTTTGTTTAAAAAGTGTAAAAAATGAAGTGCAAAAACAAACACATTGTGGTTTTATGGGGACTTTTGTACTGGATTATTTATTGGCTGGGTTCACTGAGTTCCTGGGGTCCTGCCATCACCATGAGGTTACAACCAATCAGGCTAACTGTTTCTGGCTGCTGGTTGCAGCACGGTATGTACTACACATGACACAAGTCTCCGTCCCAACCAACAATCAGCAAAACATGTACTTCCCAAAATGTCAAACCAATTAAGCACACCTTGTACACGTCCCTACATATTATGTGCACTGACATAGACGGTGCTCTGCAGTCTTTAGTCATCCATCCTACTTGTGCTTTAAGGATAAATAGACAACATGGATGATCACGTTCTGCAATGTCTGTTTCTTTTTGATTTTGTCTGGATTAAACAAACCAGATGTTAAGTGTTAGTGAGCTTTAGAGGGTCACAGTTCATAGCAATATCAATCTGAACACTGTGGTAAAGTCAAATGTATTTAATGTTTCTAAAGTCTGATCATTTCTTGCACGAAAAACACACAAGTCCATCTGGTTTGTCGACCCCACTGCTCTAACTGGGGTATGAAGATGTACGAGTTCTGCAAAATAAGATGTCGTCAGCCTATTTACAACCATAAAAACGAACCGTAAAATCTTAATTGATTCTGAAATGGACAAGCAGTGAGTGGAGGGAGGCCAGTACTGATGTTATGTGATCGCTCTTTGTTTTTCCAGTAAAAAGATGAGCAGCTGCAGCATTTTGTACCAGCTGCAGACACTGAAGGCATGACTGCTCTATGTGCCCATACAAAGAATTACAATAGCAATAACAAAGGCATGAGTAATGTTTTCATAGCCTTTGGGACAGAGGTAGTCCTTCATTTTGGCTTAAAAAAAAGTCTTACCAATGAGCTGATCCCGTCAATTTTATACAAACTTATGGGAAGATATTCTTGTAAATAATCTGCAAAAGAATGAAATAAATATGGTAAATATGGATCCTGAGGGCAGCATATACAATGAAAACAGGAATGGGCCCAAAATAGAGCCTTGAGGGACGCCACAAGTAAACAGAGCTGCAGTCGAAGAAAGTTCGTGTATGTGAATCGGGACGCCCTAATCTGTCAGATATGAGTTGAACCTTATATATATATATATATATAAGCCATAAACCATAATATAAGGACACTATGATCAACAGTGTCAAAGGCAGCAGTCAGATCTAGATGATCATCAAAATAGAAAAAGTTTCCTGAATCAACAGTTAAAGGACCATCATCAGCTGTTTCAGCTCAATGATTGTTCCATAAATAATATAATTCTTCTTCTTTTTTTTCCCTTTTTTTTTTTTTTAACCAAAGTAGTCTACTAAGAATGAATGCTTGCATCTGCTTTCTTGGCCACTGAGTGTTTCCAGATGATGTTGCATGTTTGGTGTTTTAAAGTTGAGTCAGATAACAGTTTTGGCTGTTTGACCCCTTGTGTTTTTTTCCGCAGCATCTGGCCCGATGCTGCGCCGCTACAGAAGTCTCACTGGAATGAATGAGGAGGCTGAGCTTTCTTGACAAGATGCTAATGCCAGTCTGAACGTGGCCTAAGGGGACATTTCCTCACACCCCAAAGAGGTTTCCACCCAGAGGTCAGAGGTTATTCTCAGCTTTAGCCCACCACCTCTGAAGCTGAAAAGCTGAAGTCTAACAAGGCAAAACATCACTTTGTTTTTCTATTTTTAACACCTTTTAAACAATATCCTGAGGCTATTTTCGTGTATTCTCCGGTCAAACCTTTGATGAGTATCTGCAGAGTGCATGTGGTCATGCCCATTCTGCTCCCCTGAGCCTTGAAAGAGGATGAGCCGGAGATGGATGGGAATAGTACAGGGTGTGCTCACTGTGGATGAGTCACCGAGTGCTCTGAACACACACACACACACACATTAGCACACACAAGTACAGTCACACTCAGTAACACAGGGATAGAGAGAATATAGCAACGGTAATGCAATCTACTGTAAAATCACAGGCAGTAAAATCTCACTCACACATATAGACTCTTTATTTAGCTTGTGGATGCTATTTTCCAAGTCTAGACTAATGTGTGATTTAAAATTTTATGGCGATTTTTGCACGCTTGTCATTGACTTTTAATAAATTTGGTTCTGCTAAAGTTGTAATGATGGATATAAATTGGTCCAAGCGGTAAATGTGATGAAAATATTTTATATCGTCGAGCTGCCAAAAAGTCCCACAACACTTTAAAACACCCTTCCTTCATTAACACTCGCAGCCAATTAGTGCCAAATGCCCATATGTTGCAAGACTTCATATGGAACAAGAGCATTTATAAGGCTGGAAATAAGCACGTCCGCACGCGAGCTCACACTTTGCATCGCCAGCAGCTAGCGTCTTTCCAAACGCACACCCACGGGCTCATTTTCATAAGCTCTCGCCCTAAGTGTGCGAGAAGCTTTTCCACATGCATTTGGCACTCTAATGCAATTGTCTCATAGATTGTCTGCTCTGCCTTCAGCAGACTAATGTGGAAACTTCTATTGTGGGTTAAAAATACCCCCCACTGCGATCAGCGTTGATGTGCGAGATAGAAGATGCAATACAGGTGAAAATGAGCATTGACAATTCCCCACCCCTGGAAAGAGGATCCCTCTGGCTTAAAGATTTCTCTGCCTTGTTTTGCCTCCTCCATCTGGGATCTAACAGTCTGAGAGGAGAAGGGGATGATGTCATTCTCGCAATCGATGGAGCAATGAGTCCACTTGATGTGATTTCTGCTTAATTTATTAGCATCATACACCACAGGAGCCTCTGGGGTGAAAGCAAGAAGCAGCAGCCACGGATGGAGGGGGGGATAGCATGACCGAGTCGCCTCTCCACACACATCTGCATACTCTCTTTTTCTAATACAATATGTGATAGCCAAGCGTTAAGATCATGTGGATGCATCCGTATATCATGTGTGCTTTGTATGATTTGCAAAAACACCCCTCCCCTCGTGGGAATTCAAGGGTTAAGGGTCTTTAAGTCTCTCTCGTGTTGACCTCAAAGTCTTATAAATAAGAGATAAAAACCCGTCAGATGCTTCAGGGCAGGCAGGAGGAGGTGGGGCAACTATCAACAGCCTGGGACCAGTGGGAGGATAGAATCCATGTGAGCTCATTGTTTGTCTAGCTCTCGATTTTTTTATTTTTTTTTCCATGTCCTGAAAAATAAAACTGTGTGTGAATACAACAACAGCGTGTAATGCATTGTGAGCATATGGCTTTGCGTCAGTATGAGTCTTGGCATACGCTGAACAACATTTTCATCATCCTCGTGCATTATGGGAATGGCCTCTGCGTGTGTTTGGAGTGTGTGTGGGTGTGTATTCTCGGTCGAAACCTTGAGATCATGATAAAAAGAAGAGGAGAAAAAAAAAGCCAGTCTTTCCCAATTCTCAGGAATAAACATACTGCACACAGTAGTACACTATGTTTGTTTTTAACCGAGCTGGCGGCGTCTCATATCTGACTTTTATGGTTATAAAAGGTGAAATCCAGCCAGCTGTGCACAAAAAGCTTTTGAGTTCAGCTGATGACAAATACTTGGCAGTCGGGTTAATCCACACCTTAGTCAGCTGTGGCTTTCGAGGACAGTGATAGAAAAGGCACTCCTTTGACCTATAACTATAAAAGTCCACCTTAAAATGAAGCTTTGTTCAAACACAGACGATAAGAGAAAGATGAGACCTTATCTTATCTGTTGTTTCATGATGTCCATTGTGCTGCAGAGACGCCATGTTTCAGAACAATAAATACTTTTTCCTCCATTAAAATGAATAAACAGGATTTTATTAAACTATTACATGCTGGGTTTATATTATTTTTATTTGATTTCCACTGCTGTCTTTATCCTATGTGGTATCTCTAATCTACAGCAAATGTAATCTCAGTTATTTGTACAGATATTCAAGGTTTCCAGGTGATGAATTCTGTGACTTCAGAGATCCCTTTGTTTGCCAAATTGTGCCATTTAAGCTCCCACATTCATTTGTCATCAAACCATCAGCTTCTGCTTTATTTTGTGTCAGGGTTTTAAATAAGGCCTGAACATGTTAAAATAAGGCGGTGAACTTGATAAACATCGTCATGTTAGCGTGGTTATTATAAGAAAGCTAATATTTGGCTCGAAGCAGCTCTGGGCTAAAAGACCACCTCATAAAGCTGCCTGTGCGGCTGTACACACATCATTACACTCGCGGCCATAAATCAGCCCAGAACTGTGCTTCATCACAAAGACTGAACTTCATAAACACATAGATAAGCATACAAAAATGTGCACGTGTCCATTATGTTGGGAATTCGATGGGCTGGCCCGAAACACCGAAATAAATAAAAGAAAGAAAAGAGGGAGAATGGAGTGAGAGAATCAGGGCAGGGAATGTTATGACGATTATACTGCCTCGTAAATGACCGTGCCCAGCTAAACTTGGAGGAACAAGTATCCATAAAGTATGCTTGTATGTGTGAGGAGTTGCTGTGTGTGTGTATATCTGTTTCCCACAGCATGTGCTGTATGTATTTTTAATAAGTGGAAATGCTTGTGCTTTCCTTATGTAACTACGAGGAAGCGGGATAAAGTCAAACTATGGGGGGAATTTGACAATGAAGCCTTGATTGGAGGGCAGCCAGGGAGTAAAAATGTCCAGAGATTACTGGGATCCAAGGTCTAATGGCATCCCAATGTCACCCAGTGTGTCTTAGCTACAGGGATAACTGGGGGTCTGGTTCAGGGAATATGGGATTTACACTAATAGAGCAGCGAGAAGGAGGCCGTGACCTCCTGTGAAAAACTGGCGGAGGACTCGTGTGTGTGTGTGTGCACGCTTTCGCCTGCACACACGGTTTGTGTGTTGTTATTGTTCATGCGCAGGGATCACCGAGTTTGTTGCCTTTAACTTGGAGCCCGTAACCTTTCACAGTATCATACAGAATGTGTCACACTTCATCAGGCCTAATTGCATGTGGGGGAGCGGTTTAGAGGCAAACGACCTTTGTGGCGACTAACGGATTCCAGTCTCCTTGACCACAAACGCATGCATATGCGCGTGCAATTGCATGCAAAAACACATACCTGATTTATGCACGCTGCTGTGTGCACACAAGTGGCCGCCACGGTGCACGCCATAAATCACTTTAATGTGGTGCAGAACATCTTGATGGTAAAAAATGGTTGGATGTTCAACGTAATGCCGTCATGTCAGTAGCCAGTGGTGATGAAGATGATGTCAGATCTGCTCACTTGCTTTTTTCCACTTTCATTGAATATAATCATGTAGTTGGAAGAAGACATAAAGGCATTGTAATGTATCTGTCAAGAACATTTATCTACAAAAAGTGAACTAATAATAGACAGCATAATAACTTAGCTGTATTTGAAGTGCTGTTTTGTCCAATGTATATCTGTAAAACATTTTTAATTTTGTGTTCTTAATGCTTTCATTTACCAACAATGAATTACTGCCATTCCACCATTA
>NW_007577867.1:401139-404839 GCF_000690725.1 Stegastes partitus | reverse complement strand
GGTATTTCACGGGGTCTGATACATCCACTTAAATAGATGCATGGTTGCAAGAATATATTTTTTAAAAAGCAAATGTAGTGATTTAGATAAACATTTTAAGTTGCAAACAGTGTTTTGATGAGTTACTGTTTGTAACTACACCAAATTAACAGTGCATGTAATTTAAACTGAAATTTCTTGATTTTAAACTGAACCCAAGTTGTAGTAAATTGACTAAATTGGATTGAAAACTTGATTTTTCTCTCCTTCAGTTGCTGAAAACTTGTGTTTCTGCTACCATTTTATTAAGTAATGGATTATCTAAAATACCATTGACTGCAGAGGAAAGACTCTAAAGTAGTTCTTTGATCGAACGTAGTTTCATTAGAAGTTGTCGTAACTCAAAAAGGCTGCCAGGTGTTGTGTGTGTCAAGATATAAATACCTTCACTCTCACTATAACTCACATAAGTAAATGTTTAAAATGATTCAAGACGAAGTACAATTAGTTACGAGGACTGAGGAATAGTTATTTTAGAACTCTTCTCATGCACCGTGTTCACAGTTGGCTGCTTTCTACCTGTTTTTCCACTTCTGGGTGGAATAGCGGCTAATTTATTCAGCTGAGTCACTTCATGACCTGCTCTACCACCCCATTATGGTTTAAGGGATGATATTCCGTTAAGGTTAATTCTCCATTGTCTGCTGCTATAAAGAGATAAGTACAGTTTGTAGTGTATCTTAATCCTGGGTGCTGACCAGAGCGGTCAATAACAGTGTAGTGCGACCACAAGGCGAGACAATGAACACTGGCTTTCTTTTCAGTCTGCCAGGAGACATCAACAGGGCCGATTGTACTACGGGGAATGGTGACATCATTCAGTCTCTCAGCAAGGCAATCGACGCACACAAACACACACACACACACACACACACACAAACTGCACCGCCCTCTCTGCAGGCTCCAAAAAGAAGTCTCACAAAGCAAGAGGTCAAAAAGTCCGGTGAGCAGGGAGGCAGGCGGGCGGGCGGGCGAGAGGGGAGCTCCGTTGACCCACATCACGGACATAATCAACAATGGTCACTTGATGCGTCTTCACAACAACTTTTGCACACATGCCTACTATCACTTTCCAGTAAACATACTACGCCACAACCTGCATCTGTCTCTAATTCATAATAGGCGGCTTGTTATTAGGCATCTCCACCAACCCCCGCAGAACTGTCTGCAGGGGCCTCGCCGCTTCAATGGGCCTCTTATATCTGCAGAGAGACGCAGCCAGTGCCAAACAAGACTGGCACAGAGAGGGGAACAGCGTGGGCACGTGGGAAAAGCATGGGCGATCTCGTGATCCAATACAATAAGTTTTAAATGAGGAAGCTGGCAGCCGGAACGCAGAGGAGATGAATGAGAAGTCTATAGTGTGATCCCTTGTGACACGGTGCTCATTTTGCACCAAACAGTAGCATGGATGCAAAACAAAGAGGCAAAAATTACCAGCCACGTGTTTAAAAGACAATGTTATTCCCAAAATCCAAGGTTTTCTCCTCCATACAGTGGCCATTTTACTCAATTACTGATCTGTTCAAATTAGGGATGCACGATATATCGGTGACCACATTGGTATCGGCCGATATTAGTGTTTTTTTTCCAATATATTGGTATCAGTCCGATAAACAAATTTAGCTGATGTAAAAAAGACATTCTGGTATGGGCGTCTTTTGAATAGTTTCTCACAGTGCTTACTTATATTCATTTTTCGGTGTGAACAAAAATTGAATATCGACATCGTCAATATCGGTTATCGGCGATATCAGAAATCTTAATATCAGGGATCGGCCTGAAATTTTAATATCATGCATCATTAGTTTAAAGGGTGACACAATATATGATAAATGATTCAAAAATGAAACTTGTTTTTTAAAACCTTAGAAGTCATTAAATACATCACTGAAGCAACAACAAATGGAAAAGATGTCAGCTTTTCCAACCAGTGTGGCAAAAACGTCCGACTGTTTGGGGATGAAAATCGTCCGGTCTCACGAGGACCCGGAGATGCCATGAGTGGGATCTGCTGTGTCTGCATGTCCTTGGGGGTTTGCTGTGGAACAAAACAGCCAAAGGGACAGCAAGTCTGTTGGAAAAACACACACACACAGGTGATTGTATCGGCCAAGGACTGGTCTGTGAATCAACGTGGATTACGACTTATCTGTCAGACTGCTCTCTGTGTACCATAACAAGTGGGTCTGATAATCCCTTCAGCCCTGAGGACCAACCGAGTTTATACGTCGGCTCGCAGTGTCCATATGGGTGTATGCACAATGAGCCGCATATTTGTGTGTGTGGCTGATAAGCGTAAACAGTCCTCTCAGACTGTAGCATTTGCCTACACTGATTACATCTCTGCCTTCTCCAGCCCGCCCCGCCTTCCTCATCACACGCACCCATGCAGCGCGCACACACGCACAAGAGCGCAGATTAAACACTCAATCAGCCCCCGCGCAGGCATGTGATATGTAAACGCTTCGAAACGCAGCAGATCTGAACCAAACTTCCCCTTTTTTTTCCAGTTGCACTGTCAACAAACAGGCCATTTTGCCCATGCAAATTTAAAGCCCCAGAGGTAGCTAGATGGAAATCTCGGACAGTGATGAACTCATACTTTCCCGTGCTCCTGTATGCTAATGAAAGGCTTTATGTGGATGGGTTGTCAGGGGATTTATAATTACAGGGGCTGCGGAGGAGGGCTGAGGAGCCGTAATGAGCCGTGCAGCCTGGTAGGTCCTCTGACCGGAGAGCTACGGGCTAAATGTTTCCTGCGGATCCACAATCGGTGTGCGTGCATATGAGATAGTGTGTGCAGATATGTGCTAATTTGAACATTATCAAGTCTGTTCACATTCTCGAACTGGTTTTTGTGTCAGAGTTAAGTGGTTCTGTCAGATGTAGTTTGTGCGTGCTGGGTACAACGTGATGGGGTCGTGCACAAGATAACACAGAGCCTGAAGGGTGACTGTTTGATTGGACAGTAAAAAAAAAGTAAATATACATAAATATGTGCAATTTGCTGAAGAGAGAAAGTATTAACTACACTGTAAAAGAAAACAAAAGTGCAACAAGGGTGCCAGAAAGAATGTGTTAAAGTGTGACATAGTGTAACATCAAAAACAGTAAAAACAGCCCATAAAGTACAACTGGTGTAGTTTCATTTTCAACATTTCAAAAGAACAATTTACTGTTAATAAATATACAGATTTTTTACATGGACATTACTGATAGTTTTGGCCTGTTTTTTTTTTTTTATTAGTTTGTTTTTATCAAAATGTAAAAACAAATTTTCTGTGCATTTATTAGATATTATTTATAATTTTACAAAATGAGAAAATCGGTAAAATAACTGTTCTAACAGTTATTTGTTTTTCAGTTCTTATCATCCTTAAGTTTTGTTGAAAAAATAGCAAAAATCCATAAAATAATATTTTTTGCTGATATAGATAAAATAGAAACTGTGATTGTCTGGTGAAATGTAGTCGAAAAAAATTAGTCTGTTGTGTCTGTTTTTACAGTCAATGTATAAAATAGTACTTTTTTCTGTACTTTTACTAGATATTGTCCATCCATTCATTATCTATACACCGCTTAATCCTCACTAGGGTCGTGGGGGGCTGGAGTCTATCCCAGCTGACTTAGGGTGAAGGCAGGGGACACCCTGGACAGG
>NW_007577867.1:342328-400584 GCF_000690725.1 Stegastes partitus | reverse complement strand
GATTGAACTGATTTGGACTTCACACTCCTCAGGCTGGCATGATGTTGGTCCAGTTACCGCTTCTCTGGAAGCGTATCAGTGAAACAGTAGATACATACCTTCCAAGAACAAATAAAGGTCTACAAGTTTAGTATCACTGCGTTCTGTTCACATTCGCAGTTGGCTATGCAGAATGGCATGTTGTACCTCTGCCAGATTTCATTCAGAGCATGCCAAACATAGCTGCGTACTATTTTTTCCCATGCGATACAATCATTGTTTGTGAAGTTGTGTGACTAAGTGTCTTGTGGTGGCCAAGCAACTGGCGACGAGCCCCGTTAGCCTGAAAGCCATGTTGTCCAAAACTGGTTCTCCTTTCATGAGTACAGCCACTACTACCCAAACTTCAGGCCCTTAAAGTGATAGAAGTTGTGTTTGTGGTGTTGAAACAGGCGGCCGGTTCATCTATCTCCTCTGTCAGATCCCAGCTGACCGCTGAGACAGACAACAGATGTGAAGAAGCAACACAGGAGCTTATTCACCATCAGGAAGCTTGCAGTGGCTTGTGATTTGGCCTTTTAACATCTGCTGCAGACTGAGTGACCTTTGTGCTGCAACGAGAGAGCTGCAGAATGTTGTTTGTTACTGTGTGGCTGCCAGAACCATTTTTCCATTGCACCGGGTTACAGTGAGAGAGAAAATATCTATGGAGGCAGACAATGATGTGGATTTATGAGACAAAAAAAACACTTTTTTCACGAGAAAAGCTTTATTTTTTTTTCTTTGTTTAGGCGACATGACACATTTGAGCCTGTACAAACCCTTTTAACTGTTTCCCCTTTCTTTTCTCACTCTCAGTCTCTCAAACTCCCCTCTTCTTGCTGAAAATGTTAGAAAACCACAAACCATAGCTGAACAACTGACATGAAAATCCCCCACGCTTCCCTAAAAGAGGAAATTGTCACTGCATTGTTTGTCACCCGATACAGAAATCTACTGTCGCCCTGAAAATGAAAACAACTAGGCCAAGCAAGAGAAAGGAAAACGTATGTACTTTGAAATAGTATGCAACCAACCTCTCATACTTTAAGAGGCTTGTGAAGCGCCATTATCTAGACTGAGACACACAGGGGTCCTCGGAATTTGCCTTACAGTCAGTCACATGCACAGGGGAAGTCATTTGGCAAATAGGTCCCTTAGATGGGACTATGTCTGTTAGCCACTCTATCAATCTGACCACTAATTAGACAATGCCTGGGAGAGACGGGGTTAATGTACAGACCGAGGCAGAGGCAGCGGGACAAAAGAGAAGAGGATTATAGAGACAGAATGACAAAGAGCTTTTAAGAGCATGAAAATGTGTGTGTGCGTCTGCGGGGAGTCCTTAAAGCAGTGGTTCCCATTCTTCTCGGCTCGTGACCTTTAAAATGAAGAAACACCTCCTTGCAATCGATCCCTGGCTGTTGCACGTCAGTTTATTGTGACTGTATGTTGAATAAGGAGGTGGTCAGTGGGACATCATCCGTTGGTTTGGGGACTAAAGTTTTGGAATTTGGTCGTCGATATCTTGGTCTTTTGAGACCAGACGACTCTAGTAAGGAGCTGATCTACCTGAGAACACAAGAGACTTGTTGATCGCAAGGTATGAAAATGTTTATTGAGGTAACAGATAAAGTAAGAGGTTGTCATTTCCTCATAGACTTCCATGCAGTGATGTTTCTTTTGGCAACCAGAAGAGTCGCCCCCTGTTGGCTGTTATAAATAATGCAGAAATGAGTCACTTTTTAGACACAGAGGCCACGTCTATCTTGTGGATCTATGGTTGTGAGCGGTATTTTCCCTTTGTGAATCCCTCAGGGCCCTCACGTCTACTTCTTTGGATAGAACACTGGATTGTAAACCACAGCTCTGAAGCTCTCCTGATCAGTTTATAGTGAAAAGTTTCAAAAACCTTGTCAAAACCATAATAGCTAATAAGAATGACGCCGGCTTCTTCGATTGTCTAAAAGCAAAGGTTACTAATTATCAGTATAAATGCCAGTAAATGTCCTGCTATTACAGTTGTATTTATACGTTTTTCCACTTTTTTACCTGTTTGTTTGTTGGTTTGCTCCTCTTTACATTCTCTTACCTGTTACTCAATATTTTACTGTTGGTGTCGGAGTAGTTAAATAATGAAATGAAAAATACTTTATTTATCCCAGGAGGGAAATTCAATCTTGTAAAAGCTCACTTTTTTTTTTTCTTTTTTTAAAAAATCAATATAACATATATTCTATAAAACAACAACAACCATTCAGTCAGTCGGATTTGTTTTTTAAAGTGATGGCTGTTGGCAGGAAGGAACTCCTGTATCTCTCCGTTCTACAGCGAAGTTGACGCAGCCTCCCACTAAACACACTCTGTTGGTTCTTCACTGTGTGGTGGAGAGGCGTGGAAGAATCCTCCATCATCTTCATCATCTTGTGCAGCATTCTTTTTTGAACAATCAGCTCCAGTGGTTCCAGAGTTATCCCCAGCACAGAACCAGCTTTCTTGATCAGCTTGTTTAGCTTCTTTAAGTCTCTGGTTCTGATGCTACTGCCCCAGCAGATGGCTGCAAAGCTGATTGCACTTTCCACAACAGACTTATAGAAGATCTGCAACATCTTGGTGCAGACACTGAATGATCTCAGCTTCCTTAAGAAGTAGAGTCTGCTCTGACCTTTCTTGTCGATGTAGTCAGTGTTGCATTTCCAGTCTAGTCTGTTGTCCAGCTGAACTCCAAGATATTTGTAATTCTCCACCACCTCCACCTCCTCTCCCAGGATGTAGACAGAACTATGCTGCTTTTTCTTGCTCCTCCTGAAGTCAACAATCATCTCTTTAGTCTTGCTGGTATTTAAGATGAGGTGATTGTTACCACAGCATTTCAAAAACTGACTGACTAGTGAAATATAAAAATATATATGAAATATAAAAATAAAAAACTAAAGTTAAAAAAATATATATTAAGTGAAGCACACAGCACTGATATGACATTGTATGGTGGTCACAAAAATTAAAATAAATGTATTTTTGCCATTATTTTAAAGTTGTCCAAATACAAAGTTATTCTACAGATCTCTCAAAGGTTATGGATTAATCTGAACAAATACATAAAGCTGAATTAAATGATATTTTCCTTAAAAGGTCTTTTAGACAGACTTATAAAACCTTCTACTTCATCATCAAGATATTTTCAAATAGTGTTTCTGTGAGTGTTAGGAAGGGAATATTTATTGTTTCCTCAACAACAGTATTTTTTTTCTTCGTGTATGTTGTGAGGTGACTTTTTATGCCACAATAAAGACACATTAAAGCAAGAAAATCAACTTACACGTCCAGAAAATGGCTAAACTGCAACACAAAACTCATTCACATCGACTCAAAATCACACAGAACCCAAAGCCGGTGGGTCAACATAACCTGATTTGAGATATTCAGATCGTCTCTCTCTCCGCTTGCGTCACATGTGTCGAAAATTGCATTTGAATCAATCTGCGCTCCTCTTCACCGGCACTCGGCAATCAGCTCCATGCCTCAGCCTCCCTCCGAGCTCAATAATAACCTGATTTCATACATATCTTCACCTTGCTGCAAGGACGCTCTCCGTAAGAACCCCGAAAGGTTTTTACATACATTAGAATACAGGACGCCTCGTAGCTTAACGTCTTTGGTTATGAAAGCGGCGGAAATGTGATTCAAGCAAAGCAGTGTCAGTCAAGTGTATTGTCTGTGATTGGGCGAGTTGTGTCTTTCTTCGCTAACACAATGCCATATGGATTATATTTGCATTTGTCCCCTAGAGACCTTATTCGCAGCCAAAACAAAGAGGAAAAATCCTGGAGGCTTTTCAGGCGGATGGGAAACACTATTTTAGAAATGTGGCTTATAAGTGATTTTTCAAAATTAATGGTGCGCTGATTGTTTATATCTATTATTTATGTCTAATTAAAAAAAAAAAGAAAAAGAAGAAGCACTAGAGATCTCTTTATGGCTCCCAGCAGACACTCTGAAAAATACACACCACACTTAGAATAGAATAGAAGAGTGGAATGAGCCGTGAAACTTTAAAGCAGAATTCAGCGGCTTCGTTGTGTTTATGTCTTCTTGAGAAAAAAAAAACAGCTGCAGCCGACAAAATGCTGAAGGTATGAAAGTGGAAAGACCACAATAGCCTTTTGTGTTTTTTCTGGTCACTTTGGGAAAATAAAATTTAGTATCCTGAGCAGTGACTGACAACATTAATAACCTCCGAGCCAGACTTTCTCCTGGAGGCCCGGCGATGCTTGTGTTCTATGTACTGTGACTTGTAGCTGGAGCGCACTGGTCCTCGTGTGCTGTTTGCAGCCAGTAGCAGTTGTTCTCTTTTTCCATCTACGCCAAGGAAAACATCCAGGCCGCATTAACCAGTGCTTCGTAAAAAACTGCCACGCTTGCCTTCGTTTAAATGTTACAGCTATTAACTAGATGCAGAAGCTTCCAGAAGCCTAACAATGCTTCCTTTCTTCATTTCTAGTCTAGTCAGTGGCCGCGCTGCATGTTGACTGTATGTGAGAAGATACGAATGAAGAATAAATGTCTTTGAAAAATCACAAAGAGCATGTTGTATTCTGTAAACAGTCATTAAAGAACCGTCTGCTATATACACTTTTTCTCCTAATGCTAGACATTAGATAACGAAGCCTTTTCTTTATTTCTACGTCAAACCTCAGTGTTTTGTGTCATTTCACAGCTGAGATAGAACCATGTCACATAAGCAGTGAGAAATTAAAGGTTCTATATGAAGAGTTCATTTGCGAAAACAGATAACTCCAACCTTCAATAAACCCACTTTTCCATCGTCTACCTGAGACAATATCAAACTTAAGTTATCTCTTTTTTGGTCATTGCTACTGAGTCAAATCAACTTCAGTTTGACTGATATTATCTCAAACCAAAAAAATTTCTGAAAATCTACAAAAATTGAGTTATCTGTTTTTGCAAATGAGCTCTTTATATGTAAGAATATGAAGCAATAGAGGTGTATTAGTCATTTGTTATTGCCAGTGTGTTCACTGATTGTAACCTCAAGTACGGGACTTCCCCGACCCCTGGTTGCCAATAACAGCCTGTGAATTGATTTCTATGGAAAGGATTTGAGATTTAATTAGGAATGTGACGTTGCCTTAATGCCTCTCCTCCGCTCCCCTTCAGCACGAACACCAGGACACTGTCCTACACAGCAGGTTTGACAAAGCCAGGCTTTCTTCATGCTGGCTCAAGAAAGACTAAAACTGCAATCAGGGATGATGTGTATCACAAAGATGGTTATCAGCGTTCTTGTTAATCTGGGTTTTTGTCACAGTGTCTGTGTTTGGTTTCATAAAATGGAATGTTGAGAGCTCAGTTTAACCCTTTTTCTTCGGCACAAAATAGACAAATCTTGTGCAGCTTATGGGGAGCCGGTTCATATAGTGGAGAGCGATGACGAATATAAAATTTATTACAGAAAAAGACCCGTTACTGCAAATAATGCTAAAGAAGACCGCTAAAACTAAACTGTAAATCATGTGAGTTAATATATTTACTTCACTACTCTTAATGCAGCTGCTTATTTCTAACCTGACGGGAGCTCTTCAAGTTTAAGCTTTATTCATTTAAACATGATACTCAAGAAGTGCATTGATTCTGACACTGAATGATAACACTTTAGTTTTAGGCAAAGTGACATATTGTTGTTGTTATTGTTGTTACACAAATATAAGAACATATTTATGCATACAGTTTGCTGTACTTGAACTGCATGTCTTCATTTAGTGGGATTATTAACGTAGCTCAAAGGTTTGCAGCTATAATGTGAGTGACAGGACGGCACTTCTTACAGCCAAAGACCAAACATAACCTTCTCTGGAGCAGGTTACCTGTACAGCATTAGTTGCCATGGCGATCTAGCAGGTTAAAACTTTGCTAAACTCTGACTTTAGGCTCAATATATCTCAATTAACCATTCGTTTCTCTCTGTAGTACAACCTCAGCTAAACTTAGCTTAGGAATGGAGTCTGCAAACATCAACAAAAGATTGACTCACAGCACAACTCAGACTCCAACAAAAACTCCACACAAGCACAAAAAAACATTATCTAAAGAAGCCAGTCTGGGGGAATGTGACTGATGCGGGCAAACTGCGGTCAACATCAGAAGGGCATCGCGTTCACTGGAGGACAAAACATAACATTAGGTCTGACTGTGCAGGACTGTAGTTTGACCAGGACACTGTGCCTGCACTGGAGAGTCAAATATAGTCTGTTTCTCTGAGATATAGCTTAGAGAAAAGCTGCATTAACCTTGTAGCTTTCGTTACCACATCTATCAGCATGATGTCGATCAATCATGAAGCTCACTGGGCCAACAACATGCTGCATCAGTGCCAGTAATAATAAGGGTTTTCTAAATGTTTTACAGAAAAGAAATGAACATCTTTTTGAATGAAAACATTAAATGTCAGCTGGAGCTTAGCAACAGTAAATAGGGGAGCAGCAGTCCAATGCCTGGTTAGTTATTGATCTCTCAGTTATTGATAAGGCATCTTTGGTCTGAGCTTTCTGGGAACCATCTTAAGTTTCTCGCAGCAAATTGATTTTTTATTGTAATGACAGCACAGGACAGTGTTTCCAAAAGGTTAAAGGGCACTAATGCTAAAATTAAAATTACATTTCATACTTTCATTATATTTATATCTAATATGTTTTTTTTTGTAGGATACATGAATCCCATTGTGAACTCTGGGAGCTCCCTTCAGCTGTGGAGTGAACGTTGGTGATATAATTTCAGCTGACAGCGCTGTTGGCGAGAGCTCATTCAGGAAAAAAAAAAAAACAACAAGCCAAACTCTCATAATATCTTTATCTGTCTGCAGAGAACCAAAGCAAGAAAAAAAAAAAAGGTAATTAACAACACTGAGATTCACTCCATTAAAGACACAGTGACTGGTGTGTAATAGAAGGCAGGGAGGAGGAAGATGGATAACGGGAGGAAGAGGAGGGGGGGAGTGTTGGGAAAGGCAACGGAAGGAGAAGCAGACATCAGCCATTACTTCATTACCATTACTCTTCGTGACTCTGGAACTGATGAATGAAAGAGAGCGATCTCATTACGGGGCAGGCGAAAGGGAATGGAAGCTGGATGGAGGGGTGTAGGAGAAGATAAAACACGCAGAACAAACAACAACCAAAAGCTATTATTTCAAGCTGAAAGAAGGCTGCTTTCGTATGATAAAACGGCTTCCTTTTAAAACTGGTGAGGTCTTCCACGGCTGCATATTTTACGTCGTCTCTCGCGCGTGCAATCAAGCGTGACCGCCCGTGTCTAGACTCAGATCAAACAGTGAGAATCAACCACCTGGATTTTTTTTTTTTTTTCCACATCTTGCACAATGCAAACAACATCCACTTTCCAGTAGGTCAGGCAATTTTCCCTAAGCAAATTAGACATTGTTTGTTCTGCCGACATAATCGCTGGGAACCCGACCACACCTGTTACACAATGTATGAAGTGGAAAAGGGGTGTCGCTCTGCACGGACACCTAGCAACCAAGTGAGGACGATCGGCAATCAGCGACGGGATTGGAAAAGAGGCCTGACGCAGAGCCGTGATAAGCCGGTTTTAAATAATGTGTCCGAGTGACGGAGAGGGTCCTGGATGCTCCTAAGTGTCCTGATAGCGGCGGCGTATCTCCTCCAGGAAATGGAAACACTGGTTTGGAAAGAGCTGATAAACAAGCGAGACCTTTTGCGGTCATTAGAGGCCGTCAAAGAGGACAGAATTAGAAACTCAACCCTGGCCAAAGGTAATGGTCACTGAAGTGAGGCCCACAGCTGTTCGACCGCTACGATTTTTCCGTGCATGCATCACCAGGTTACCTTTAAACCCCGTCTTCAGTTCAATTGAGATAAATCACTGGTTTTTATATGTTCGGTATGACTCACCAAGAAATCCTCTTCACAGTCGGGAGCACACGTACAGGTGCTGACATTTACCGAAACCGAAGGGAGGTTTAAAAAGAAGAGAAACAGCTTCACGATAATGGGATAGCTTTCCCCAAGTATGCAGAGTAAATTAAAACAATCTGATTTGCAACCATGTCTGCTGGAAATTCTGTTTATGTAGTGCTAATTTGCAACAGCAAATACATTTTGTAGGAAGCATAATGCCGTCCACATTATGATTTCTATCTACATAATGAGGAAATGTTTTTAATTAACATCTCTGCTTTGGGAGAGGTGAAAAATGTTTCAGCAAATTGATCACTGACATGTTTAATTTTTTTTTTTTTTTCCCCTCACGCCGTATCTTTTATCCGGTCGTAGCAATTTAATGCGTTTTTTATGTTTGCGGAACTCACTTAGTTAAGATTCTGCTTTTTTTTGGTGCATTTTACTTCCTTTCCAAGAGTCTGTGCTCTATGAGTTTCAAGTTTGGTTGCAGTTTCAGGTGCATTATGACAGCAGTGGCTAACTTCGCCTTAAGCAGCTATAGCTCGCAGCAAGGAGAGATGAGGAGCAGTTTTTCCTCTTTCAAGCTCCCCCAGACTTCTTTCTCATTTTCCAAACTTGTGATCTTCAGCCGCAGCCGACCGTGACTCCAATCAACTCTCTTGAGAGAATTTGTCAGATTTCACAGAGCGACCTCTGGAGCCACAGGGGGCCTTACACTACCTTTTTTTTTTTTTTTTGTCACACATGCAGCTGTACAGGACTCCTCAAGTTCTGTAAACAGACTTTGATGAGTGAAACTGGTGGAGTTCCCCTTCAAGGATGGAAAAACTCAAAAGTGACTTGAGGCAAAGGACGTGACATGCATTTGTTATGAATGTTTCACCGAAACTCTTGTGTTTTTGTTGTCGAAACCTAATCACGTGTCGGATTTAAATGTAAATGTTAACCTGAAATGTCAAAATCATAACTTTTGTCCACTGTGGTCATCTTCTAATGCGATTCCTTTGCAATTCAAACATCAACAACCAATCAGATTAATGCAGAAATGTGTTTGTTTGCATGTTTTGCTCCCGATTTGTTGCTGTGAATTCTGCCGTGTTGCTATGAGCCAGGATCTGAGGGTCGTAACAACGAGCTCCTGCTGAGGAGCCTGAGCCTGGGCTTTTTATATGGTCTGTAATGATGCAGTTCTGGCTCGCTGACACCTGATAAACTCGACTCCCAAAGAGATGAAGGTGCGGACGTGATACGAGACAGGAGCTGCTCCTCTGGACATGCGGCCCTGCACATTCATCCGTATGTACGTTTCAGGGTGAACTGCTGCTCCGCTGCTTGTAAACAGAATAATAAATGGAGCGCTGCCTGGAACACATGCAAAAACCAAAAACCAAACACCCAAATTTATTAGACCGAGTTCTGGTAGGCCTCCCTTCAGTCTAAGCTATGTTTTATGACCAGTGGAGCCTTTCCCCATCTCTGCAGGGTCTGCGGTAAACTGTGTCAACATTTGCAAGTCGACCGTTTCTATATCACCAAGGAAGGAGCAGCTCAAGTCTAACAACCCCGGTCACAGGTCAGAGTTTACTGTCGCGGCAGCAAACAACAGGTAAACTGGACACAACTAGCAGCCAATCAGAGAGGCAACAGTGCTGCTCGTTATTTTCTCGGGGCAGGACGGTGTTTTTCCATTTATGACTGCGAGAAGGTGGATGATTATGTCTGCAGAGGTTAACGATTCCACCAAAGTGCTAAAAGCAAGGCACCGGAGCACTAAATGCAGAGGGATGCTGCAAAAGAGACCCCTGACAAGATGCTTTTACATTAACCTGCAGCCTTGAAAGATGTGCTATTGTTGATAAATGGTGTAATTTTTGTGATTTCTCTTGAGTGAGAAACTCCAAAAACAGAATGTATCGTGTGTTTCATGCCATTCCATCAGAAAACTGAATCTAAACCCAATCGAAGCTTAAATTTCATCAAAAAATTTTACTCAACATGTCACATTCCAAAATTTGCAGAAAATAAAGTGTCTTTAGAAACCATATTCTGTAAATAAATAAAAATTCTTCCCTCCTTGGTGCAACCATGAAGCCATCAATGAGTCGACTGTGTCCAACAGTCACATGAAAAAAATTCTGAAACTTTTTGGCTGAACTGGGTTAAATGCAGGCTGTATGTACAAAGAGCAGATAGAAGTATGGAAACAAATTACAAATGTGAGTATTAAAATATTTGTAGGATGTAAAGCCACAGTTTTTCCACCATTGGTAGTACCAGTGGGCACTTGGAAAATTGTTAGGCATTTGAATACATTTTTTTGTTTTGCAAAATCAATTATCAAACTTTTTCCCCTCCTTTTTCTTTATGAGTTAAGCCATTTTAACTGTGTCGTAGAGCACAGGCGATATTTTTGACTTCTCTTTGCATCTATCCACGGCTGCACTGTTTCCATAAAGCTTCATATTGCAGTGAAAAATGAGTGCAAACGTGAGAGGAGCACAACGCACTCAGAACGTGCTCGGGGCTCAGAGGGTTGAGTCTTCTCACTCAAATCCTACGAAACAAATGTTTGCAATTAAGCAATCAGGGATTAAGTGTCAAGTAGATCTTAAAATGACTCACTAAAGGACAAAAGAGCGCTAGACTCTCTGCCCCCACGTCTTCCCAGCCCATCCTGGGACACCAGCCAATATTTTTCAACCGTAATCCTCCTTCTTCAACCTCCAGGCTACCGCCGCTCCCATGTGACACAGAAGTACTGTATGTAAGGATTTTCAGGCTTGTGCAAATAAACAACAACAATGCACTTCCTCTACGGAGCGAGGAAGTTATAAATAGGAATATAAGGGGATGTATGCAAATCGCAACCAGAGGAGCTCACTGTGCTAAACACAAGGAGCACTCGCACGTCCTGCACATCATCCGCTTTTCCCCTCTATGGTGGAAGTCAGTCATATGGCTGGAAATAATCACAGATCATACAGCTCTAATCTGTTTTGAAAGATAAAAGCATGGGTTGAATATTGTAGAATCAGCAGTCATTAGTGGAGATGCCATATGTAGAAATACGCATTGTCCTAAATTGATAAAGTGGTTCTCTAAGACAAGGGGAGGAGGGCAGGAGGACATGAGGAGGAGAAAGGACTGGGTGGGATTTTAAACTGCCACATCTTGTTAGGTGAAAGACCTTTCCTCTTGATGATTAAATGGTCTTCTATGTAATGGAGATGTGTGTGTCTTTCTTGCTTCATGTGTGTAAACACCGCGTGCAAGCATGCTGCTTTGCAAGGTGCACTCAAAGCCATTAAAAACTGATTTTAATTCACGTTTTCCTGTGATGGTGTTCCACGTAATTGCATGCTGTTAGTTAAATGCAAAAATGTGAAATATTTAAAGATACTTTTTGGGCTTTTCTGCCTTTAATGATCGTGAAGATAGACAGAGAAACGTGGGGAGGCGAGTGGGGGAATGACACGCAGCAAACGAGCCGCTGGCTGGAATTCGAACCGCTGCATCGGGGATTAAAGCCCCTATACGTGGGTCGCCCGCCCAACCCGCTGAGCTATCCAGGTGCCCAAAAATGTGAAGGTTTTGTAACTAAATACGCTTGTAGTACCCAAACGAAAGTAATTAAAATTCCTTCTGATCAATGAGAGATTTAAAACTTTAGCAAGCTTTGATTAGTTTTGTTACTTGGACTGGAAGATTATAGCTTCAGCCAACATGTTATACATTTGTCCATTCAGCATAAACTAATGATGTCACTGCAACAACTAAAATTTAGTTTAAATAAAACATTTTTCATTTTGCTGACGAGGTGGAATATATTTTGATTTGCCATTTGGTTCCATACAAATTAAGTTAGTAAATCCAACACATTTTTGTAATTGTATTGATTTCTAGTTATTCAGTGAAAAATAAACCAAGAAAATCATCAATTCATTTTTTTCTTGTGATCATATTCGACGTAATTACATTTTGTGACTTAAATGCAAAAAAGTTTTGCAGCTAAAGACACTTGTAGTATCCAAATGAAAGTATTTACACTTCCTTCTGATCAACAAGAGATTTATAAGTTTAACCGGCTTTATTTAGTTTGGTTATTTGGATTTAAAGATTGTAGCTTCAGCCTCCATATTATACATTTGTCCATTCAACAAATGATGTCACTGCAACTACTAAAATTCTGCAAAATATTACATTCCTCCAACTTCATTTTTCTAACTAGTTTGAATTAAATCTCAACTGGTTTCACACATATTAATTTTGTAGATCCAACACATTTCCAGTGATTAAGTTTTTGTGCCACTTGGACCCAAATAAGTGAGATACAATCAATCAATCAATCAAAGTTTATTTACAACAGCCCAAAGAGTGACCAAAGTGCTTCACAGTAAAAACAAGAGAGCAACTTAAAAACAATAGAATAACTTAAAACAGAAACAACAGTAAAATAGAAACTAAAATAATGAAAGTGAGACAGACATAAACCTTCCTCTACTTGGTCAGTCATATTTGGTACCACATTGGAGTAACAACCGTATAATAAGCAGTACTGTCAGTCGGTAACAGTGCGTGTCTTATTCTACCTTGTGTCATCCATCCGTCCCCGGTGAACTGTGTACGCCATTAAAGGATGGCAAGACTGCAGCCATTAGTGTAACAGGATCAGACCATGGAGAGCAGACTGCACACATGCATGTATGTGCTGCAGACGTTCGCTCACTATCGAGAGGCTGCACGCGCCCCCTCTCAGAGAAACATTTACCACCGCTCCCCTTCCCGACACTTAAGCGAACGCGTGCACGTGAGAGACCATCCTTGACTGTTTTGAGTTGAGAAAGAATAAAAAGGGATCCAGCAGCAAGCATCTCCCATCCCTGCAGCCCACTTTCTTGGCAGGAACCAAGACGAGAAGAGCAGCAGCGATCCCACCCCCCCACAGTGTCACCCACACAGTCTTCTGCATTCTGTCTCCCAAAGGAGAAAGGGGGGAGTAAAAAAAAATGGAAGTCTCCTTGTTTTTCCTGCTGTTTTCCTACCCAAGAGGCAGCGCTCACAGCCAGCCGCATCTCTTCCAGTAAGCTATAATTATCACCAAACTGACGCAGATTACCGGAGGAGGGAGAGAGTGGGAGAAACAGCTGTGAGGGTTTCGAACAATGGCGGAGAAAATGATAGGCTTGATATTGAGGTCACATAATAAAGGCAAATAGAGCTTAAATGAGTTGATTCTATGCTTCACAAAACATTCCCTGCGCCCAGCCAGTAGAGACAAGAGGGGAAGGAGGGGGGTTTTGTCCTTGGCTGCGATTAGCATTTTGTACAAGATGTGCTGCAGGTAATTACATTTGCTATTGAAAAACACTTGAATAGTTTGAACAGAGCGAGCACGCGGAATGAGAACCATCGTTATCGGGTTCTGTTGTGCTCCAGTAATGAAATTGCTGTTGATTGAATTAGCAGTATGATGGACGATTTCTTGCTCCGGCCTTTGAGGCGTGGGCGGGCGTGACCAAATGGGCTGCGGGCCATATTTGGACAGCTTTGGGCCAAATGGTGTTGTGTTTCCATACGGGCTCGTGTAACATGGGAGGCCGCTCGCTGTGAGGGGCAGGGATGTTGTGAAAAACGACCTGGGAAGGATTGTGTCGGCTCTGAAATGAAACACACATGGTTCAGACAATGTAACCCCGAATGCAGGTCAAAGACACACACACACACACATCGATGGCTCCTAACATTTGTAAGCATGCACACAACGCCCCGTCATCTGTCCAATCACTTCTAGAGCGTGTTTTTTTCTCAGTCGCCTTATCAATCCTGCTAAAACAACCTCCCTCCTATCCTCTTCTGAACTCTCTGGTAAACACACATCAACAAGAAGTTGTTTTTCCACAGCAGGCCCCGTGGCCACTCCCCCCTCCTCGTTCATCACCAGGTATTCCTTGATTCTCATTGGTCACCTGGGCAGAGCGATTGCAACACCTCCTGTCAGGTTCAGTGACCTCTGCTCCCTGTGTTACTATGAAACATCAACAACTGACGTATGACTCAGAGGCAAGTCAGCCGCTGTGACTAATAGCGCTTTTCTGAAAGCTGCTTTTGAACAGAGCTTCAGGGTACGTGCAGAAACACCCGCAACGCTGTGCAAGTGTACCGATGTGATGCAAGGCTTCCTGTTTTCATGCGGTGATCGGGGGGAAAAGTTGCACATTCGGCACGTGCTGGTCAACTTTCTGTTCAAACAAAGCGTAAAGAACTGCTCCATGTGTAAAATGACTATATGTTGCATCAACCTGTTTAATGAAAACAACTGCAGAATAAAGAGGTGTGACGCTCTGCTGGCACCTGAACACTCTTAGGGGTTGGGAACAGCCAGAATTAATTTGTACCAAGATTCACCAGGGAAACAGAAGCTCTCATAGGATCGATATGTATATGTGTGTGTGTGTGTGAGAGAGAGAGAGAGAGAGAGTGTGTGTGTGTTCAGGCACACAACAAGGTGAAAGTGTAGGTTAAACCCACACACCTGCATCCTTTTTATGGAAGCGAAAACACACAGCAGACAGTCCTGCGTTTGTACAGAACGGGAAACTGTGAAATACCGTCACCTCCAGCGTATACAGTTGGCTTGGCAGCCTCTCAAAGCATACATGGACAAATGGTAAAGCAACATGGCTGCCATTAGCGGACTCCGTTTGCTCCCAGCTCTCTGGTCCGTCCAGTCAAAACAGCGGCCGCATGGAAGTCATTTCACTTGACGTATTAGAAAATTGTTTAAGTAACACCACATCATACATATACTGCGCCGCATATAACACACGCACAATACACTATAGGGCACCATGCAGTATTCATCACAGCACGTCTTGGTACATTTAGGGAACAAAAAGATTCTAAAGCTTATAAAGAGCGACACCCATGTGATGTTTAATTCTCTGTGTAGTAATCTGATCTTGTACTTTCACCCAGAGGAGACGAAAACGTCTTTCTGAGAAGACTTGATAGAAAGAGGAAATCCTCCAGACGTACTGATCAGTGGGAATCGTGTTTGTTTGACTGAAGGCTTTGATTTCCTGGTTTTTATGTGCAGCTTTCATAATGTCAAATGAACGTTGTATCTGACTTCAGAATAGCTTGTTGCTGACCCCAGACAAAGAACTCAAGGTGCGATTTGTCAAAGAACGCCGTGACGAAGGCGTTGCACTACAGTGAACCCTCGTTTGTTAAAGTGGAATTAGAGGGACTTCCCATGTTTATGATGGAAATTTATATCTAGCTGTATAATAGGTTTAAATTCTGCGGGAAACCCAAAAAATCCCTTTTTAGTAAGCTCCTTGTGGGAAGATTAAAAAAAAACTTCCCTTTAATAAGAAGAAACCTCCGGCCAAACCAGGCGTAGGGAGGGCGACTATCTGTCTTGACCTGTTGGGGTGAGGGTGAAGGGGAGAGAGGAGGATATAGATAGAAAACATGAGAGAACTCTAAAGCATTGGAGGTATGACAGCATCACGGGGAAGAAGGTGCTGAAATAAGAATGTAAAGAAATGATCCAAAAACAGAACCTGTCCATGGGTGCTCATACCAACAAGTCAAATCATCCTTCCAGCACAAATCTCAAAGGGTTTTCTGATCCATACAGCATACATTTCCATCTGTCTTTAAATGGATAAGGGACAGCTCCACCCAAAAAGACTTTAATGGGGGGTAAAAAAAAAAATCAGAGTGGGTGTGGAGTCTGTATCCGACAAAACATATCACTCAGGAAAACCACAAAGCAGGGCCAGTTAGAGCCCACCCTTGTCTGGGGCCTCCCCTGCACACATTTTTTTCATTGCTGCTCTGATTATGTTTCTGAAGTTGCATGCAAGGCTGCTGATGCAGAAATGAGTACAGACTCTAACAATATTTTGCTCTGGATGCAAAACTTTACAGGATGGGGCGCATTTCGTGGACCGCCTTCATCTAGAGTTGTGTAGTTTTTGATTCTGGTGATTTTTATTGCCAGTAACAACAGTAAACATGGACATATTATAGTGCTGAGTTGGGAGAAATCACACAGCAACACATGTTTTTTGATTAAATGGAGGATTTTTAAAAAGTTGTGGAAAATAAGAATGAACCTACAGCACCCAAAACACGCTGCAGTTAAAGGCAGTAGATAACCTAATACATCAAATGAAGGAATCTTAACTTCGCCACCATTAATGTTGATTGTATTGTATTTATTATATACTGCTGGTGTTTGATTCTGTTCTGAATATATTTTCTAGAAGGTCGACTATAGATGCTTTACCTAGCGAAATAACAATCAACATTAAATAAATAAGTTCTTAACTTCACTTAAAAGTTCTGCATTCTTCATTCATTCACATTGATTTGTATCAAAAACTGATTCAAACCGCATTGCTGTAATTCAGATAGAACGGAGGCCCCAAAAAAAGGCCACGAGAAGTGAATTTCAAGGATATGCTGCGATGACACAAACATTGGCTTTTTTTTTTTCATTTTTTATGGCATGCTCTTCTTAAGTATACGTTGTGATGCGAAGGGCATGCAAGACGCTAAGTGATGCAGCGGGTTTTATGAGGTGGCTGTATTTATGGGAAAAAGGCTGCACTCGGCTGCCAGTGTGATTTTCTGCTCTCATTGCTTTCTCAGTACCAGCTGGCATAGTTACGGCTCCGTTATGGCTCTAAACCTGTAATCACTCTGATACGTGTTATGTCACATATATATAACAGCATAATAATGCTTGTCAAAGTCACCGATTCGGTCGCCACGTACGTCGGCTTGAGAGCGTGGCGCAGAAAGAACATCAAGCTTTTCCGGCAGTTTTCAGAATTTTTCACCTGCTTTTTTTTTTTTCTACAGCTACTGGAATAAACAGTTCAAATGAAGTGTGTATCATGCGTTCAGTCAGTTAATGCCGGCAAAGCGAATAACAAATGTAGACGTGAGCTCGTTGAATCCCTGAAGTACTGTGCATTACCGTGGAAAGGAATCACAGCTTCAGGAGTGATAGTGCTCAATCAGGGAAAGTAGAGGAGAGTGTTGTCTAGACTGTTGCATAATGAATGAGGCAGACTTTGTGGTCGCAGGAGTGGAAGTCCACGTTCACATTATTCTTCCAGATGGCCCGCGCGAACTCGCTTGAAAGAGACGAAAACAAAAAGTCAGAGAGTGCAACTGTGAACCGCCGCAACGTGATCCAAATACAAACGCTGTCCGTCAAACTTAATTGCGTCTTTATGTTGCTTGGAAATGACACCAGAGCAGAGAACAATTAAACACACAGTTAATTAGTTATGTGCTTTAAAAACATCAGTAACTTTGTAGACACAGGACTAAGAAGGGACTATATTCTAAATTGATGACGCCCCGCTTTCTCAAACAGCATCCCTAATTAAAATGTCTCATTAAACACTATGCATAAAGGTGTGTTTATGCTAATATCTGTGGAGATACGTGTCAGGGGGGCGTTAAACCTCGAAACCCCTGGGCTTTTATTTGCTTTAATCACATTTTAACTCACCGTTTGTCACTGCAATATAAAGTCTTCTGTGGAAACAACACAACCATGAAGTAGAAGTTGAGAGAACCCAAAAACGTCTGACGGAAATTTGAACTTCTTTGAATATTTGTTCTGCAAAAAATGGAAAAAATCTGGAATCAGCACATTTTTCTAAGTGCCCCGAGGTGGTACCAATATTGTAAGAAAAAACAGTAGCTCCACATGCTGCAGCTGTTCAATTATTTACATTTTTACAAACTCTTTTCAAACTACTCTGAACATTAACTCATATTAATTTCACCATGCTGAATGTATCTTCAAAGATAATGTGATTTTTTTTGCCATTTTTACAGCAAGTTAAAGCATGTCTTTTGTACTTGCTGGTGGGTTTTGGGGTCCAGAAGGTTGATTATTGCTGTATATGCACATTCAACTGTGTGTTTACTGTATGCATTTTGTTTATCTGTATGGTTTTCATGAGTCACGCTGTCTACTTGTAATCATAATCAGCTCAAAGTGTCTAATTATTGATGCTGAAGTCAAATCTTAAACTCCATGTGCATTTAATTAAGTCACACAAACCAGTGTTTTCCATAAACTTTGAATTATTTGCTTGTTTATTTGCATGTTACAGCACTCAATCTTTTTTTTTTTTTTTTTTAGAGGTAATTTCGGTGCAGTCCCTCCGCCTGAACACCCACAAAATCTCTTCTGCACTTCTGCAAAACAAACAAAAACAATGCACACGTATTGTAGCGTCAGTGTTGTGCAGCCGACAAGCCTTATCTTATGCAGCTCCTTTAAAAGATAGTCTCCACGTATGTGACACTGGCCTCTGGCAAAGCTGCAGAGCTCAAACAATACTCTGAAAACAAAACTTGCTCAGCACAGTGTGCACCTTTTACAGAACACTAGTTTGAGGTAGTCGGGCATTATTGCACTCACAGGAAGAAGTCTGTTCGTACTGGTTTGTGGTTTGTTTCCACCTACAGTTGTGGATGTGACTGTTTTTTCCAGCTGTGATCTGATCCACCTCGACTTCTTGACCCTGAGCTTGAAGTAGCAGAAAGTCCAAATGACGGCCATGAATGAGACCTTTGTTTTACAGACAAGACCGAAGAACCATGTGTGCGCTTGAGTACGAGCCACGTTAGCCATTAGCGAGGGTGAAAAGGTTGGAGCTATTTCAGCTCTTAGCATGTTATTAGCATAAAAACTTGATTAAGCTCCCAGGTTTCCCTGAAATCTTTAGCTCCATGAACAGCACATCCTCGATAACGACAAAGAAGTGCACACTACAGACATGTCCTGCCACGCAAAGGAGTTTTCAGTCTTGTTCTGTGTGCAAATCATTCAGTCTCACAGATCTCATCGTCTGTGTGCGTTTGACCCGGGTCAATTTATGAATGTCCAGATTGTGTGAAAAGATCCATGTGATCACTTATCGATCGGGTTGGGCGTCTGTGTGGTGTTTGTCTGTCCGTGCTGAGGTCAGCAGGAAGTTCCCACAGACACACTGAGTGTAAACACAGCTGTCTGGATCAGCGTGCATGAGTGTGTGTTGGGAAGGCAATTACAGAGCTGGAGGTGGGGCTGAAAGCAAGGGCAGTAAGGTCACTGCAGAGCTTTAGGGGGGGGGGATAAAGATCCTGAAAGAACCAGTTGTGGAAAAAAAAAAAAAACCTTTGAGGGCTGTTCAAGGGTTAATATGCAGAGCTGGAGGTAAACAGGAGGGCTGGGCTCTGTTTGGGGCTCCGTATCAGATAAGACACGAGGGGAGTGGTTCCAGCCTACAGACAATGTAGGAACTCAAAAAAGGTCTTGTTTATGTTAGGATAGCAGCAGCCCTGATCCAGGACCTTCGTGCTGCATATTATGGTCTGGGAAATTATCAAAGGGGAACACTCTGATAAAACTCATGGGAAAGAAAACATCTTCTGAGGGACTTATTAGAAGAATGACAGTCAGCGTCAAGTGGGAGTAAAGTAACAAAAAGATATGACCCACTTTGATGGAACAGGAATGATTTTTATGAAGTGATTCAGTATTTCACCTCGGTTATACTGAAGGGCGAAGAACCGATTAAAAGCAAATGTGTGTCAAAACCAGCGCAGCACAATGGATGTTAGTCAGGTGGATGCAGAGGCCTTGGGTCCCTACCTCTCAATCCTGTATATCAAGCCATTTAAGGTCTCAAATGATGAAACCGTGATTGACTTGAAGGTGTCAAGTAAAAGCTGTAAAGATATGAAGACACAACTAGATAACCTTCCAGCTTTACAAGCCAGTAGGAATTTTACTGATCTGCTACATTCCAATAGAAGAGCCAGTTGTCATGTGGCTCAAAATTTCCATAATGACGCCCCCTCAATGTCTGCTGCTTCCAGGGGAGCCATTCAAAAAAAGTTTATTTACTTCTAGAGCTGCTTCTGCTAACTCTAAAATGTCTCCAGCATAAGCAAAACACAACAAATGTTCTGCTGGTGGGTGCAAGAGTGAACACAAGAGTCTTCATGCACTCCCAGCATCTGAGTAACTACGTTTCCAGTGCATCAGTCTTCACAACAATAGGACAGTCCTTGGTACATTGTGCGGCTAATGTGGCTAACGTTATCATAAGCTGTGATGGGATGTACACAGGTGAGAGCTCTGTGGAAACCAGTAAACAAGGACTGGGTGAGTGCTGCTGTGCTTCAATGCAACCTGAGCTCAGCCAGTGTTTACATCAGTTTTCTACTCTCCTGCTCTCTTAATTTACGTTTCAGTGCAGCCTGATACCAAACAAAGCTGCTCTCATTTATACATTTGTTTTGTTTCTGTTGTCAGACAATGGGATGACTTCGAAATAGTGGTTGAAACACAGCTCATTAAGCCTACGTGTTAACTACAGTCACTCCAGAGCCATTTCCAAGTCGTGGCCCTGCACCAAAAAAATGCTATAACACAACATCATGTGACAAACCGACCATACACAGGAGTTAAAAACAACGGCTGTGCTGTGAATTCCACAATTTACAGTCAACCGTTTGGCTCCATGCTGTCACCTACGGACACAGAGAGAGTTTTCTTCCTGAAGGAGACGTGGACAGCAGCAGCCCAACAGCCCAAAACCAGGAGTTATGAAGTCATGGTGGAATGAACCATGGCTGCAGTATATTGAGCTATAAAAGAAAAACAACTAGAAGACACAGCATGGGGATGTGTGCAAGACTTTCATTAACTGGCTCAATAAAGGGGCACAATATAGGACTTTAAAGTTCAAGGTGCTGTTCAGCTTTCAGACCACCAGAGGGCAGCACATGTTAACACTGTATACACTTTTAGTAGAAGCTACAGAAGTTAGTAGATGTAGCGGTTGAGTAAACAGATTTGGGGTAATTAAGACACCTTAACAGGGATTGGTGCCCTATTAGATAGACAGATATAGATATTCAACATGGACAATGTGTAGCTGGACCCACCAACACATGGGCAAACACCACCAGTAGACAGAAGACACAATTAAAATAGTGCATCATCAAAAGTGCAAAAAAAAATACCATGATGTGGCGTCTTTATTTTAATCACCGACAGTTCATCTGGCAAGATATAAAAGCTGAGTGTGCAGCAGAAAGCAAGGACTGTTGTCAGTGTCAGACTCGGGTTACGAGGCTGTGGCTATTTTCTGGAGGCAGCACAACTGCATACACCAGTGAATACGTTCATGGGTTAAAAACCACAGTTCCTAAAATTCCCACAATGCAACTCGATGGGGTCTTTTGTTAGGTCCTACCTGTGTAAACACTATTACATATGATTTCTAGATCATTAGCGCAGGCTTAACCTCAACCAGATGACATCAGTACGGTTATTTAAAGGCCAGCTGTAGCTTCAGAGGTTGTCCATTAATCACGGCGGTTGATGGTTTGATCCTCATCTCCTCCAACCCGAGATGTCCTTGAGCAAAGAGCTGAACCTTAAAATACACCTTGTGATATGTGAGGATAAGATAATAGGTTGCTTTAGGCAAAAGTCAACCAAATACTTAGAGTGTAAGATATTATCTCAACATCTTTCCTTGCTTCTTTCTTAAGTGTTTGACAATTTAGGGTGTAGGAGCAGAAGTGTATTTTTAAATTGTGAGGGCTCAGGTGTTAAGGTCACTGAGGGAGTTTTGGTCAGCAGATGAAGAGCAAAGGTCGAGGGATGGTACTGTACCGCAGACTGAGGCAGGTGTTGGGGATAAATGGACATATGAGCACTCTGCTACAGAAGCAGTGAGCTGTGTTGTGTAATTAAGGCCACGAGATCTGGAAAAATGCTTTTTTTTGTCACAAGATTCGTGGTAAATGGAAGAGAGGAGCCATTTTGAAGGAAACAGAAGCATGAGAGTCTTGGTCAGGAAGGTCAGAGGGCAGAGGTCAGAGGTCACAGCGAGAAAGTTGAGCTCCTCAGAGGTTCTTTGAGATGCAAGCACCTTTTGTCTAGTGGACAGATTTATTCTGGGAGCCACAGAGGAGACGAATGAAAGAAAGTCAAAATGAAAATAGAGACTATAGCTGTTGTTCCATACAAAAAAATAATAAAAAAAATTGTCCTCATGCGTTCCTACAGCTTTGCCCTCAGGCTTCCATAAGATGTCTCATCATTAGGCATTTATGCGACGGCAGATATTCTGTGTTCATACATAATGTATCATATAGCGTGTTTTATATAAGGCGAGTTGGAGATGATTCACTCCTACACCTCATCGCTCGAGAGAAGAAACGTGGAGCTCAGAGGAGGTTCAGCCCACACGAACGCCGACGAGCGAGCACTTTTTGAAGGCATCACGCACCATACATCTCCAGCTGCACGGAGACAAACGCTAACTTATTGATGTGCCCACATAACAGGGCCGCGATGTGCAGCACAAACATTACGCTATAGGCACTGGAACAGCTGCCAGACAAATGCTGTCCCTTATATCGCCCCCCGTAAAACCCACATGGGGATATAAAATGTCAGAGGGATGTCGTGTGTGGAGCTCAGATGAGATCAGAGGGAGAAAAAAAAAAAAGCTCCACAGTGGGTTTTTCAATCTCTGGGGGATGAGGATGAGCTGAGAGCTGAGGGGGGGGGACTCAAAGGCAGACGGGGCAAATGTGAAGTTTACAAGGTACTAACTGAAGAAATGAAAGTGAATGTACCTGTCAGCTGCTGGCAGACAGAGAGAGATATTGCAAAGTCCTCCTCCTGACTAACACGATTAGGACTCATAGTATTAAGATCACAAACAGAAATCTCACATATTGTCTCTCGTGACAAATGCAGCAGGTACAGAATGATCATTTTTCACATGTCTGGACGTGTTAATTATGCAACGGCACAAAATCCGATGTTCTTTTTCGTCAAAGTAGGCCGCTCTTATATTGATTTTACATCAATGAGATGGTAATTGGAGCAATACTGATGAAATCTCCTGGAGTCATGTGATCTGTGATCTGTCCGACAGCCACTGACAGTAATTTCCACGCTGCATTTCTACTGTACAAGTGGAAAACAAACACAAGGTACAGTGGAGATGCTACAAATGGCAGGATGAGCAGGGTGAATAAATGAGGCAGTGGTGCCCCCTGCAGGACGAATTCTTGAGCAGGAGAACTGTAGAAGTTATTTGGTAGCACTGTGAAGTCTGCAGAAAAAGCACGAGGGATTGTAATGATTCACTTTTTGTTTTTAAATGTGCACAATTTAGCAACTGGATGTCATTGAAGAATGTCAACGTACATGTAAAAATGTATTAACATGCATATATTGTTAACATAAAATACTCAGAAGGAATATCTAGTAAAAGTATTTGTAAGCTACAGATTTATAAACAGAAATGAGCTCAAATGTCATTCACTGTTCATGTATAAATCAACAAATATAAAATACAGTCTTCAGCTCAGTTTGTTGGACTTGTGAAGCTGAGATATGTGAAAAGAGAAACGACTGAGTACGTTGTCCTTCATTAACGGAACATAATTATTTTCTATGGCTTCATAACGGCTACCTTTTTCTCCCCTCTAAATACAATCATTTTCCAAGAGCACACTTTACATCCGTCATAACTGGATAGATGCTACAAAATGACCCTCGAAAAAAATATACAAGAATACAGTTTTTCCACGAATTGATGATTTCTTTTTTATGTTGTAGTACAAGGATACATGGGATGGACACAATAGAGTACAGCTCTCCTTTGGGTACTGCAGGCTCTGTAGAAACCTCTTTCATTTTTAATTAAATACACCCAGTTGTGCTGATTTGACCTATAAACAAAGCAGAAGGCCACAACTGCCGTAAAACTTTCACCGCTGCTTGTCGCTATTTAGACACTAGTGGTGCAAAATGTTCAAAATGACCATTATTGTCATTAGTAGAAGCTCCTCGCTACCTGTCTACTCATATTAATGAGTCCTTCAGCAGCTCTTGGAGGATAAGCAGAACAGGAAAGTGATACGGGAACAGAGCTGAGCTGTTTGAATCAACAACACGAACAAGAACAGTTGTTCCTCGTTTCACACCGACTGCCAATTAGCCCCGTGTGTCGGATCGAAGAGGTTAGAAGGAGCACAAACTGCACTCTGTAAATGTGTTTACATTTTCAGCTGCAGCTTTTTTAAAAAGAGAAGTGCTTGTGTTCTTATGTAATCATACAGCTGCACTATTTTCACACCTTTATTTAAACAAGTGCTTTCCAAAGAAGCAACAGTCGGTATTTGTTGAACACACGAACAACCGGTTTAGTTTTTTTACTTTAATACATTTCTTCTTTAAAGGAATGTTCTGTAGTTAAAGTGTATAAAAAAGGCTTCCAAAGAGAAAGTACACTGAAAACAACACATGATGCCAGGTGGTTAACATTAAGTAAGTGACAAACACTGACAAAGTGACAACACAATGTATGTGTGGATATTAGTTTTCCAGCCAAACAGATGAATGACATCTGGCTAAAGTGCAGAAGCTAACAGGCCAGAACTTATTTCAAAGTGGTGGCAAACTGGCAAGATTAACAGAGCAATGATTAACAACCGGGATGATGATGAACTAAACAAACACAGAATGAGGTCTGTCGTCAATGAAGCCACACATCAGTGCAGTCGCTTGTACGCACAATGGAACAACTGTGTACCTCTCCTACGTGCAACCAGACACTTTAAATCCACCCACACACGCACATTGCTAACAATATCATTTATTTTAACAAATTATATTAATATTACAATGTTCATTAAATTAGGATCTTTCAAATTTGGACCCTCCTCTACACAAATATTTACAAATTTCACAGTGAATTTGGTGCATTTGGTTATAATATCATGACAAGAAGTATCGTCAAATTCTGTTAATAGTAACTTTCCCAAAATAAACAACTCTGACAGAAACAAAAAGAATCACAAAGTCTTTAAAAAAAAATAAATGTATAGGATAATTAAGGCAGGAAACAGGTCATGGAAATATGTGTCCCTCTAAAAAAAAAAAAGTCTGGGCTGTGACATCTATTTCCATCAACAGTGCAACACTATCTCGCTAAGCGCCAGGGCCGTAAAGGTAGGAAGTGTGACAGCAAGCCCGTAGTACAAAAATAAATCCCTTCTAATCAGTGTACTCTACAAACTAGATCAAATTACAAGACCCCCAAAAAGCATCTACTGTAAGTATGAGGAGAAGTGCAAGAAGCTGTACATTCCTGTTCTGGCTTAAGTGTGGCAGCAGCTCCTCGTTCCTGCTAAATCTTCTGATGAAACATTGTTCTGGTAGATATGTTTAAATAAAAGGCTTTGGAATGAGAGGTGGAAAATGACTCCGCCCAAATAAGTGAAACCTCTAAAAAAAAAAAAAAGAGTCTCTAGAGGACAGAAACGGCAGACTGGGCGCGATGAGAGATGGGTGGTCGACGGTCACAAAGAAGACTCAGATCAGTCCTGCCTCTGTGGTATGCAGCCCTCCATCTCCAACACCTCGGGCCAGCCCTCAAACTTGTTGGTCTCTGCGCTGTTCTTTATATGCTGCGGAGGTAAACACAAGACACAGTGTGTTTAACAAGAAACCAGAGACTGGTCTGCATTGTCATTGTAATCCAGTGGTTACACAATTCCAGACGGATGTGTGTGAAAAGGTTGTGACAGAAAGAAGGCGTTATGCTGCCCGACAACCGATGACATGAACAAGGCCGGAGTGTTCAGTTCTCGTAGAGGAGCGTAGAATGACTAAAAGCTTGTGAATCATAAGAGGTCTATGGCTCAAAGAAAACACTACGGGGACGCAAGGCCTGTGCGTCCATCCTTGCCTCCTACGCAGTACATTTCTTATTACAAGGACAATGTATGCGTTTAAGAACATGAAACTGAAAGGCAGAGGTCGCACAGTCACGCTGTACCATCTGCACTTGAAAGGCTTGTTATCTTCAGAAAAAAACAAGCTAAAATTACACTATTTATACCAAGAAATTGTAGAAACAGGAGGACTTCAACTAATTATGTGTGACTGTTGGAAATATACCCAAATCTCAGCTTAAAATCATCAAAATTCTGCGCTCCTCTACGCAGTCAGGCAGCTACAAGTGAGTCCAGACCAAGAGTCAAGTCTGACAAAAATGATGGTTTGGGGTTTTAGGCTGAACTGTAGGCTGTGTTTATGAGATAAAAAACGAATATCAAACAAAGTGTAAGTAATACAATGTTGATGTGAATGTTGATTCCAATTTTGCAAAATAAAAAAAAAATATATATTTTTCTGATTGAGCTTTTTCCATGGATGTGCAAGGCTTTATATATATATCAGTGGGAAAAAAAATCAGCCCAAAGTGAGTGAAAATTGTGAGCAAAAACACCCAGAAACTGCTTCGTATTCAGACGGTTAGGAAATGTTTATTCATGTAGAGGATCTCATCTTTTGCACGTGATCCTGTGATTTCTATATATTAAGGGAAATTCATATCTTTAATTTTGATTTATTTTGTTTCCTGCTGCTCTTTAATTTATTTGTTTTCAGAGTTTAAATGCTCCAATAACTCTTCATGTTTTTATATTACCAACTTTACCTTGTAATATTTTATTGTCATTCTTATTCACGTTTCTTAATTGTGGCCAAGATCTTTGGTTTTCTTCCTTAACTACATTATAAATGAGGTCCATATAAATGAAAAGAAATGGAGCATAAGTTAATAAATCTACAGATTAAAACTATAAATTGGTTTGTGTCTACGATAAATTATTACTGTTAACATTCAGCCTCATAAAGAACACTGGATTTAAGTTTCAACAACTGTTGAGGCCCATCTGATGAACCCTTTGTATAATACTGACATTTTATTGGTTTACTGGTCGTCTAAACTTGATTTGTTCTCTTAACAACAAGGAAACTGTTGTTGTTTACTTTGCGTAATCATTCAGTAGAAAGTGAGTAAAAGTGAGAAGAACAGGATCTCATGGGTCGTGTTACCTGCTCAAAAGGACTCTTGGTCTTGATGCCTTTCCCTCCTACAAAGATCCAGTTATCTCGGAAGCCCAAATTACTGACAGCTGAGCTGCCCAGATCAGCAACCAGCTTCCTGGCTTCATCATTGAGTCTGCAGAACAAATGAGGTGTGTATTACTTCATGGCTAGCCCCTGCAGCAACACAGTCAACATTAGAGACAACTAAACTGAAGCTGTAGCTGTGCATTTGTTCTTACTTTGTTGAGGGATCATCAAAAGAGGCCATCATCACGACTGTCCCGTCGTCGATTTCCTTCAGGAATTTAATTAAGGGAGCCACATCTGTGCAGGGTTACACACGAATAACACAGTGAGTTTGTGTTTATAATGTAGAAAACAAGAAAGGTTTAAAGTAGACTCACCTCCTGCCCACATATCGAAGTACCCTGTCTTGACGAGTTCCCCTGTTCTCCCTACAGAGGACATAAAGATTCCATTTAGCGCCATGCAAATATAAAAGCTATATCCACACATATACATATGAACGTTTACAAGGAGACACGGCAGCTCATTTGCAGTTATTTGACTTTGAGGTGTGGAACTGCTGATAACATTACCATTCACCAGGGCGATGTTGATTCCTCTCCCCACATTGTTCTTCACACCGCTCATTAGTCTACGATCAACAAAAGCAGGACAATAAAAGTGGAGCCCATAAAGATACTGTCAAAGATACTGCACACAGATTTTGAAGCTGTACCGATTAACACTTTAATTTAAGTCCCTCTATTTACCGTTCATAAACAGAGCACGGTTTATAACACGCTGTAATGCGGCAGTGCACGCATTTGGGTTTGCTGTATTTGTCATCAAATATAATTCCTTCTACGGGCAGCCACGAGTGCAGGCTGTTGTTTAAACAGATAACGAATGAGGATATTGTAAAAGGCATTATTAACAATGCAAATATACGTCACGGGAGACGCTATCTTTTTCTCTCACCGCATCCTTCAAGACAGATTGTCAGCCTCTCTGAGCCTGGTTCTGCCAGAGGTTTCTTCCTCGTGGAGGGGAGTTTTTTCTCCGACTGTTGCCAAAGAGCTTCCTCAAAGGGAATCTTTGGATTTGTGAGGCTTCTCTCTATAACATTATATTGTATGGGCTTCATCTTACTATGTTAAGTGCCTTGTGATGCCGTATATTGTGAATTATTGCTAAATAAACAAAACTGAAAACAAATAGTACAAAATAAACAATATAGTGTTTAAACTACTTCCTACAAGGTGAGCAGTTCCAGCATGTTGTCAAACATTAATATCCTTAACTGTTGCCAGTATTGTGACAGCTGCATCTGTTACAGCAATTAGGGCAGGGTGATATGGCCAGAAATATTTATCACGATACAAATGAGAAAATTTGCGATAACGATAAAACTGACGCAAGATAAAATACTTCAAAACTGCACAACTTTATTGGTGCAAATAAAAAAAAAAAGAACAATTTCTTTTCCATTTAACAAGCAGCTGTTTTTGATGTGCACTGAAGCTATAACGTACCAAAATCAATAGTGCATAAGTTGTAAATTGCTTGCTGACAATTTGTTTAATGAAAATGTATTTCAAATAGAAATGGGTGTGTATGCAGCAGGTGAATATTTGGACAGACGGAGTGGAAGTGGGCGGGATACACAGGCAGTACTTGGCTGCTGATGCCAGTTGAGGATAGCGATCACGGTTCTGTTTCCACCATCAGGTGGCGGTGGAGGTGGCAGCAGGGGACTGGGTGCATGGTATGATACGGCCCAGTCCTAACAGCAATGTTTACCGAGATTATCTTGTTTGGGCCAATGTAGCAGTAGATGATATCGTAAACTGGGTGCTGCTAATGGTATTAGTAAACTACTGTTATTACAGCTCAGGGTGTCAAATTGTAAAGATATGTCTGTGTTTAAGCTCAGCGTGTGTCCAGCAAAATACACAGTTTTGATTGATGCCTGTTTAGTACTGAGAGTCGTGTAGATTACATGATACTGACGGCTAAATCTCTGGTGTCATGACATCTCTGCTGCTCATAAATGTTTAATAGCAGACCGTAAAAGTAAACTGTGACAGGACATGTTGGTGTGTCACTTTTGAACCCTTATCAAACACTTTGACAGCCAGCCTTCTCCTGCAATGCTAAACTGAGTGACTGATCAGTTATTAAAACAGCTGATTAATTTTCCGGTTCATGGATTTCAGTACTACAGTGAGCGCTTTCAACCACAGAGGGCAGCTGCAGTATGACGCACTTAAAACTCGAGGTGGCTGCTGCTGTGGAGAATTAAAGAAAATATCCGTCCACATTTTTACACAGAACTACTTTAGGATAGAGCTATATAATTACCTGCTCTGGGATTTTTATTAACAACATATTCTACATCTATAAGACTGTTTCACTCACAAAAACAAGCAACTGGAAGGGACTGTTTTTTCTGAAAGTGTCAAGATATCATTTTACTTACAACTTGTCCTCCAGGCAGATTCGGGGCCCCACCACGCTGGCCGCACCGCTCGCCATCTTAAAGGCAAAGTGTCCGAGCGGGCATGCCTTGGACAGCCCACACTTGTACCTGATGGGCTTTGTTGCTGTAAATACAGAAGTCATTTTACACGTTGAGTAACAGGTAGAACAACATCAGGTTACAGGTAGTCTGATCATGTGAGTCTATCCATAAGTGCATGCAAATACATAACAGCAGACCTCAATCTAAAGGTATCGATGTATACTTCAAATGTCGACGTGCTAAGCTTGACGTACACAATGACACTTTGTCATGATGATCTAGATGCATACAGCACAATCTGACGTAAGCTGATCATTATCATTCATGTGTTGACAGGTATAGAAAGACAAAAATACAAAGAAAGAAGGGAGGCATTTCTCAAAGCAATGTAAACAATGAGTAAACAAAGCAACAATGTGGATTGATAATATGGGGATACTTACGGGTTTCATTCGCTGGCAGCGATTTTGCTGAAAAGCAAAAACATATAAGTTTAAGGAGATCATCAGTGATCGCTTTCATGGTCATTTAAACAGCAGTTCTAGGGGAGAATCCCACTTGTAAGCATTGTCATTGTTACAGCAAACTATGGACAATGAAGGCCAGTCAGCACAGTGCCAACACTGGTTTCTATATTTGAATAAATCACTTCCTCAATTGCTAAACAAATAGCTGTCAGGTTTCCTTTTCAGCTAATAAGTCAGCTTTCTTTGTGCTGCTGCAGGCAACACAATACATTTTAAAAAGTTACTCACAAACCAGACTGCTAAGTTTAAAATCCAAATTAATCTCCAGCAGTTGAAAAGCCAGAAAGACAGCCAGGAGGAACGCAAAGACGAGCGCTGCTAACTTCAAAATACCTGGAAAGGCAAGAGAGACACGAAAGCACCAGTTAGAAGATTTTACAGTCTTCACTGAGTACATAATGTTATTGACACAGAACGAAAATCCTAAATATCCTAAATAATGTAGCACCTGTGACTATCTTATTGGCAGCATACAACTGGACTTCTGCTCTGACTTAGAGGAAAAGTTAACAAGCCACTAAAATATGTATGGTTACAAAGGGGTTCAACTGTTTTTCTGGTGACAAATCCCAAGTCAATCCACACCCTGGTAAGGTGCGGCTTTGAAGGACAAGAACACTTATTTGACAAGTGACTATAAAGCGTCACCTTAAAATGCAGGTTTATTCAAATAACATGATGCCACGGAGGACAAGAGAAAGAAAAGACCGGCTGTTGGCACATTAAACGCTAGATTAATCTCCGTTCGTGCTGTAGTTAGTTGCACGTCCACAACTCCACCATTTGTCGTCTAAGAAATCTTTTCAGACAGAGTGGTAGGACTGACAATCTGCCACACGATGCTCTGGATGAACATGTCGTGATGGCGTCTATTAAAATGTCCACCAACTTCACCGAGCCTTTCAGGCGTCAACAAGCCCATTCACTCTATGTTGCGGGTGTTTGACATATGACCCCACTCTCTATCTGCACATTATCGCCTCCTTGGTTGTAGAGATGCTGTGTGTTGGAGCAGCTATGCTTCAAAGGATGGATGAATATAATGACATATTACATGCTGCATTTACAGTTTTGATCAGTATATGTTGCTTCTGGGATTTCTATTAACATCTTATTCTACATCTATAAGACTTTTACTCACAAAAACAAGCAACTAGGAGGGAATGTTTTTCTGAAAGTGTCGAGATATCATTTTACTTATATTTTGCTTCTATGTGCTTTTGATGAAGGCAGCTGGACTGCCAAGACTAAAGAGCTTATTGTGGACTTCAGTAAGAATAAAAAGAACATTCGGCCTTTATTCATAGGTGGGGACTGTGTGGAGAGAGTGTCGGACGTCTGTCTTCTGGGAGTCTACATCAGGGATGACCTGACCTGGGGCACGAACACAGACGAGCTGGTGAAGAAAGCTCAGCAGAGACATCCCCCAGAAACTGCTGGTGTCCTTCTATCACTGCTCGACTGAGAGCATCGTGACCTCTGTGTGTGTGGCTCTCCAGCTGCACAGTGACACAGAGGAAAGTGCTCTAGAGGGTCCTAAAGGTCACCCAGAAAATCATTGGCTGTTCTCTTCCCTCTCTGAAAGAACTACAGGAAAGCCCAATACATACTGAAGGACTCATCGCACCTGGGCCACAATCTGCTTGAACTGCTGCCATCAGGATGAAGATACAGATGCATGAGAACAAGGACAAACCGGCTCAGAAATGCAAACATACCGTGAAGCTCACTTTAAGAGATTGTGCAATAACTGTTGACTGTAGATGTCTGTTGGGTTTATTGTTGTTGTATAATAATCATATTGTAAGATACTCTCTTGTCTTTTTTTATGGCATTTTAGTACCTTTTATTTCTGCACTGATTCAGGTTTGCACTTGATTTTCATTGTACATGTTACAATGACAACAATGACATATTCTTTTCTATTCTCCTTCTGGTTCATCTAAAAGATTGAAGATCAGATAAACAAATTCCAGTTCCTTTTCTCAGAATGACAACAACTGAGAATCTACGCAGACATATTTGACTGTTCAGCTTAGAGGAGATACACTTGACTTACCACCAGCCCTCAACATCTTAGCGAGTCTCCAGCCTCTTCTTGCTCACAGCTAACAACCTGCAGACAGAAAACACAGTCAGCCCACTTTAATTATTTATCCGTGCAGGGGGTCAACACGGACACGTTCACTTTAGCTGCTGCTAATAGTTGATATAACACAGTTTGAAATAATGTATTGTGCAGAAAGTTAGTTGTTAGAAGTTAACGCCACTTTAGCTTTGTTGTTTTTCTTTCAAATTAACTAGTTAGTACGTGGTAACGCACTCACATAGCATGAGTGGTTAATATTGGAAGCTACGTTTTGAAAAGCTAACTAGCGTCAAGTGTTACCGATAAAAGTGACGCTAACTGACCCGTGAGCTCCGCTACTTCCTCGTCTCAGCCGACAGCTTTGCTAAACTAACGCCGAAATATCAGCACCGGAGCCTCGGTAATGTCGATACTTGGAGTTAACCTGTGGATAAACGCCCACTTGTACCTTACCTGTCCGGTTAGCGCCGTGCCAGCAGCTCTCCGGTGCGTTTTAGGGTCTGCTCGGTAAATTGATAGCGCTGATTCGTGTCATGACAGCTGAGATATTACTGGAGGAGAACCCGGAAGAGGGTCCACTCTGTTGGAAAAAACAAAGACGAGCATGCGCGGAAGGAAAAAAGTTCCCATCTCGGAAAAGAATATTTTTAATTTTTTTTATTTTGTAGATTTATTTTTTGCATTTTTTTTGTAAGCCGAGCTCAATATTTACAAACTTCAATTTAAAAAAAAAAAAGTTAATTTTTCTTCCTCTTTTTTTCTTTTTTGTAAGCTTACACAACACTGACTAATTTTAAACAAGCAAATAATCCATTCTTAACACAAAAGATCACATTTACATAAGCAAAGAATTCATAAAATAGTAAGAACAAAATTTTAAAAAATTAAAATGGTTAAAAACCCAATTTACTTTGACAAAATCATCAATAACACTACTCTGGTTGCCATGTTTTGAAGTGTTTTTTGTGTCCTCCCACTAGTTTCCTGAATTACATCACAACATATTTATTCTGTCACTTTATTACTGGCCTGTTGCATGTACACTACAATTTCTGGTTTTATTATTTGGTTAGATAACCACACTTTGAGCACTCTTCCTGTGTTTTGTTTTTGCTGTTTGTTTGTTGGCATTACATTCATGAAGTAAATGCACATGTGAAAATGACTATCTACAACAAATGAGAAGGTGTTATTTTACATTGCAATTAGTCAGTAAAGCAACAACTTCCCAAGCCCAGACATTATTAATCTTCCTCAAACCCTACATTAATATTTACACATTTTTAAAACCCATCTGTGCACAAATTACATCTTCACTTATGTCCCCCAGCAATGCTTTTAAAATGATGCCATTTTGTAAATAAATATGCAAGACTTTTCAGCTATATATTAGATTAACAGATGTCAGTTTTCTAAACCAAAACGAAATCTAAATGATAAAGTATCCTGTTGGTCTACAGTTAAGCATTATGAGATTTGATAAATAGTTCAAATGTGTAAATTACAATAAGCAGCAGTTATTTATGAGCAATCTCTTTGCAGTGTCTCCTACCAGCATACATTACTTCTGCACTGAACAGTTCTAGCATTTATTTTGGCTGAGTGATACATCTGTCGATACAATCTTTGTTTACATCAACTTCCTGTTCTTTCTTCTTCTCTGCTACATTTTGAAGCAGATCAAAGATTCTGCAGCCCCACCAGCGCCGCCTGATGGTCAGTTTTAGAGCAGAAATTTATTGTGCATTTAAACAAATTTTTGTGTATTTAAAACTGTAACATACTCAGCAGAATGAACACAATAACATGCAGAATTTAGTTTTGTCATAAATGCACATTTTCAGGATTGTTTTAGGTTTGTTTTCACATTAAACAGAAGTAAAAAAGATGGTGCAAAACAAGGTAAAAATCAATAAGATCAAATAAAAAATACTGTACAAATAAAAGGAAGGCAAAGTAAAGCAATACAATGAAGTTAGCGCAATAAATTAATACATTTAACATTTTCATATTCGCCATTCAAAACTTGGAATTGGGGGGAATCCCATCGAAATGTTGAGGAAAAGTCCAACAAAATGCAGCTTGCAGCCTTCTTCTGCACAGTCATGAATATTCATTACAAATATGTGTCATTCGATAAGATCCTGGCAAAATAAGAACACAAAAGTATTAGTATGCATGAGGAAATCCACACCATTGGAGACGCTATAAGGCAACAAAACAGCTCTTACATCATCTGAGTCCTGTTGGCAGGCCGTACCGTTGCTGCTGGTGCCACTTTCGTGGTCGACCGTGACGCCGTTTTCGTCATCCTGGATCCTCAGGTTGGAAAAACGATACACAGGTGTCCTGCAGAGGGCGACAAGAAACCACAACAGTTCAGCTCCTGTCTGCAAAAAGGTGTACGTGCAGCCGCGGTGTGTGTCTGACTCACCTGTTTCTATAAACCACTCTCCTGACAGCTATTACTGCGGAAACCACGGCTACCAGGACGATGACGCCTGCTCCTCCGCACACTAGGATCAGCACCAGCCTTTCTCGCTGGAAAATACACGTAAGAGCTGGTATACTTCCAAAAAACAAAACTGAACTTGAAGAGCTAAACGAGGGCGAATAGAATGAAAACCTTCACTGACCGGTGTGTCAAAGTGTGTGACTGAAGATGTGGACTTGTCAGGCGGACCAGGGCTGGGTTTTACACCACAGGGCCTGATGACCGTCTGCACTGCCAGCTGAGGATTGTATCCGCCCTCACACCGATTACTCGGCACCTTGCGATACCTTTAAAGATATAAAGAGTGTGAGTGTGAGCGTGTAAACAAGGTGTGTCTCTTCATTTGAAAAGGGAATTACCCAGCTGTTAGTAACTCATCCTCTTCTCCATTCAGGCACATCTCCAAAGTTTTGTTTGCGGCACTCGGTTGTCTCACGCACTCTGAGGTGTTCACGTGACGATAGTAGCCGTAGTCACTGTCACCAAGGAGAGAGATCAGTTTTAATAGAATACATTCTCCATGCTGGAGCCAAACCAAGCCTCCAACACAGACTGAGAGGCCACATTCTGCACCTCTCTTCTTTAAATCACCGTATTCTGAATACAGCACAATGTAGTTTCAGTCACACATACCACAGGTAATCTTCTCTGGTGCACAAGCAAGAGCTTTGCTTCTTGCTCACCACAAAGCCTCGCCCATTTCTGCACACGGACTTCCTCTTTAACCTCCTGTAAGTCTCCTTGACACCCAGCACGCAGCCGTTTCTCTCCGAGTCCGTTTCTTGTGCAGAATGAGCCAACCACTCCTCATAGTCCTGGTCATCACCTGAAGAATCAAATACAGACCAGTCACTGTAACACACGATTTCGAAACAAAACAGCTCCTAAAAAAAATCACATTTTATGTCACGATAAAACATCCAGCTTACATTTCGACAGTATCGGGGAAACATTGTTGTCGTGTGAACTGGTCGAGCAGACATGTTGCAACACCACACAGGCAGAGTGAAAAACCCAGAGCCCAGCGCTACAAAGCAAGTTACCAAATTCATTTTGGTTTTTCACTTCATTTAACAGCTGCAGTCAGGGTAAATGGTCACATAGCTGGTTATCGGCTCATTAAGTCAACCTAGGGTTACTCATTAAAAAAAAAAAAAAGCATGGGCCGGTCTGGAGCTGCATATTTCCTAAATCAGCATGATGACTTTAAAAATATAATAGAGGCTAAAGGAAACAGCTGCTGCAGCCAAAACCATGAAGGAAAACTGGCTTAAACATGACAGACTTATTAAACATAACTTAAGTTAATAGCCTTATTAGTATAATTTATGTGGCTTCGTCTCATTAATGGCATAATCAATTTCCTGTTGAATATTTGCTTTAATAATGCAACACAAGACTGTGTAACAAATTGCAGATGTAGTTCCATTATGTTGCTCACAAAAAAACATATTAAAAGATTAAATAATCCAGTAATAAAGATTGTTGTATTGATGTGGAGGATGAGTTTAATATTCTTACATAAAGTCTAATTCCTATTGTGTGTCAGACAGTTAACATCTTATTCTTTCTGCTGCGACCTGGGTGGTGGTAAATGGTTTTGGAAGCGAGCAAAGATCAAATATGAAAACATCATTCAATGTGAGGCTTACTGCTGATCTTATAACAAGAACAAGGCTTTAGTGCTTCATCAGTCTCTGTTTTAGGATCACACCGCTCTACAAAGGTCTGCAGAACAAATAGCTTTAAAATTGCTTGCAGCTTCAGAGCTTTCGTGCAGCATAAGTTACCATAGTAATGTACCACCATCATAGTCCTAAAAAAAAACCACAATTAAACCGGAAATGACCTCGCTAACCCATAATTCTGTTACAGACATCTGGAAAACTTGGCGTCAAAAAAACATTTCTTGCCCCCTCCGAAGCAGCTTGTCCCAAAATATATGTGACACTGATTGTCCAAATACATTTTGGGACTTTTAAATAAAGCAAAGAAGATTATAGAGGAATCCACAAACCACAAAACCACAACACAAACAAAAGAATAAACAATGGATGTCTTGTTGACAGATGACTAAAAAAAAGGCATCCATTGTTCAAAACCTGCTGGATTGAGAAAAGATGAATGCAGTGTCATTGGATCTCAAAGTTTACAGGAATTGTACAGTTACGAGAAAACACTACAAGGCTCCACCTTGTAGGACTTTAGAGGTGGAAGCGCTTACACTCTCTGGTGATGAGGCTCTGGAAGTCTATGGTGACCGCCACCCACATGGGCTGCCCGTCCTCTTCAGGCCGGAAGCCCCAAACGCTGACGTTCATGGCCTTGGTGCCGGGCTCGCAGGCCAGGCCGGCGAAGAAGAAGGGCTGCTCGGTGAAGTTATACGACTTCCAGCACTGGCCTTCATCTGTGGAGAATCTGGAGAGAACAAATGGCAGCAAAAAGTATGGAATCACTTCAGGAATAGTGGTATTAGCTCGTTTAATTTAAAAAGGATGTATTTTTAGTACTTGATAGTTTTGACTTGTCCTTCGCGCTGGGCCTCCACAGCCACAATGAGACCCCCAGAGTCCAGTATGCTGTAGTGGTGAGGACCCCTCAGCGTCCCCCTCCAGTTATAGCCCCCATCCGAGGACACAAACACATCTGGGTGCTGCCACGACGACAGAGAGTCGCCCACAGTGCCTGGTGAAGAGAAAATACAGCTTTTGATTAATATGCTAACATGATTGAACAAGGAATTAACTTACAAAACAACTGCTATGATTGAAAATGACTTCACCATGGGCGATGACCAGGCCGATGGCGGTTGGCTCAGACAGAGCTAGCATAGGGACTATTCGGTTGTTGCGACTGTGTTCTCCGTGAATATGAAGGTTGCACTGGTAAGACAACAAAAAATAAACAAGTTAAAGATTGTTTTAGTGAAGACTAAACTTAAACAAGTTCCTGCACATGCACACTGGGATTAGCTGTCTCTGTATCCAACATACACTCTTGGCTTGATCTCCACAATCCACATTCTCAGGTTTGTTAAGTTGCCTCCACGCCCCTCCTCTGTTGAAGGAAATGACAGATCTTATACGGCCATCTGCAACGAAACAAAGTGTTCGGGTCAGGTTGGGTTTCCACTTTCAGAGTTTCCAGTCAACCTCTTTGTTTCGGTTTACTTGGTTACGTTTTGGAAAGTAGGCTTCAAATATGACCCTTTTACACCATGTTGAAGCTTCTCCTCCGTGTTCTGGGTTGCCAGGTTGATGAGTCATGCAACGTCTAATATACGACTGATTGGCTGATCTGACATGTATTTGTGACATGTGACAAACAAATGTAAATTGAAAATGCAGTTTAGTGGTACAGAAGCATGTTTTTTGGGAGACGGGGCTGCAGTTAAAACAGTCACAACTCCATGTCATGAAGCTCCATTTTTAGGGCTTAAAGGATTTCCATTTTAGGCTCTAAAGTGGCTCGGGGATTAGCACTGTTGACTCGCAGCTAAGAGATCCCTGGGTCGCGTCCCGGCCTGGGATCTTTTGGTATGGAGTGTCTCATAGTTACATATTTAGAAGTTTTTTTTTTTTCCCGTCCTTCACATCTTAAAATGGCGAAGATGGACACCAGCTCGCCTACAGCTCTGCTAAAACACTGGGAAACTAGTGGTATTGTTATTGCTGGTTTAGCCATAAGTGCTCAATACAGAAACTGATGCTGAAGAAGAGCAGTGATGCAGAAAGCTCCTCCCTGCATACCGACAAGATTAGTTCCTCAGATTTGCAACGTGTTTTTAGAGATGCAGTGTTCAGTACTGCAATTTCAAGGTGGAAATGCTGAGCCGTGACTTCTTGTTTCATTTATAATATGCTTTCCAGCATGTTAAAAACAAGGAAAAAACTTGATTTTCAGCAGGCAGGGACTCGAAGCTTTAACCAAAAATGTGTCCAAATCCTTTCATGCAGAAGGTATATACAGATGAAAAGCTGACAGAGAGAACACCCACATGCAGAACCTTACCAAGGTCTAGTTTATTCGTGAGGTAAACTCCTCTCAGTGAGGTGATGTTGGTGAAATCGCTCGTCCTCTGCCCGTCAAACAGGTGACGCTCCAGCGATTTGGAGAACAGGATCCCGCGGTCGTCCGAGGTGTACATGGTCCCAAAGAAGGTGTCTGGGGTGAAACAGGAAGTAAACGATGAGTGCTGAGTCACGTTTACAACAATCGGGAGCATCTCAGGTCGAAACGATCATCAATCATATTTTATCTAGTTTATCATGCGTCAGCTAAAGGCGCGAAGGACAAACCTGGTCAGGAGAGTGTGTGTGTGTGTGTGTTTGTGTGTGTGTGTGTGTGCTTATGTTACACCCTGATCACAAGATATGTTTGTCAGCTTTTGCAGTGTAACCTAAATCTCCCTCCCTTGAGCCAACAAAAGATAAAGCCCCTTTACCCCCATATCTCCCCTGTTTATCTCTGCTTTACAAAAAGTCCCATCAGCCTCCTCACACAGCAGAAGCAGAGAAAAAAAATTATATATTAAGAATAACAATAACACAAATTAAACAAAAAACAAATGAGAGAATAAAGACGCGGGAGACAAAGAGAAGTAAAGAAAGGAACAAAGAGCGAGCAGCTAGATTTGTTGCACAAATACACGCTCACTATGTTTAATGATTTGTCAGCAACACCGAGAACTTGTGAAACCAGTTTGGTTTGAGCTTTTCCATTACAACAAAAAAAAAAAAAAAGAGGCTGAGAGAGCTATAAATTCTCGTCACATTGTGTGGGCATATTTGCAGATATGTGTCAGGCATGTTGTTGTAGGTGTGTGTGTGCTCGGCTAAATGGAAAATATGGACAAAGAGATTAACTGTGCCGGCGTGTTTGTACCTCCCGGGTTGTCCACATGCATGAAGAGCATATCCTCGTCCCCGTCCAGGATGGAGTAAAACTGCAAACACACACACATATGGAGGGAGGGGGCACAACATGAGGATCAGGCCACAAAAGAAAAAACAGACTTTTTTTGATGACTGGTTTAATCCTGGCCATACACCTCATCTAATCGCCGTGAGAGAGAGTGTGTGTTTGTGCTGTCAACAAGATGTGTGGGAGGGTGTTTCATCACAACAGGTGTGTGTGTGTTCAGTTGGTGTTGAAAAAGGAAATGTTGTCACTGATGTGTTTTTTTTACAAAGACGAATGAAAGTATGTGAGTGTGTTTGTCACCAAAGTGCAAAGAATTTATGAGTTTCCCCCCAAAAAATGCTCACTAAGTGTGTGAAAAGAAAGGGAATATTTTAGTTTGACATCTGGACATCACATGTCGAATATGGTTTCAAATGTTTCAGGACAACTTAATGATCTTCTGCTGATGAAAAGCAGAATTTGTGGGGGTTTTTTGGCTTTGCTTGTACTGTAAACTTTCACCCAGAACATCAGGAATGAAAAGAAACACCCAAAAACAATTCAATAAAACAGAAATGAACTAAAAATGTATCATTCTATGAAACAGAAATACACACAAATAACAGACGGATGAATAAATGGAATGCAGAACTGAGCGTGGGTTTCTCTCGTCTCTGTTCTTTGTGTTTGACTAAGCAAGCAGGAAAAAGATTTTTTCTTCAGAAGTGAAACTAAATGAAACCTACATCCTGAGGGCAAAAGCTGAAAGTGACGGTTCAGGGGATGTGTGGAGTCATGTTGAATTTTGACGCTCACGCCTGGAGACACATTTGTTGATTTTGATCACAACCTTTTATCGCCAAGTCTGATCTCTCCTAAAAGCTGAACCTTATCTGTGACGGTGAGGTCCACATATCAAGGCACTACGTTTAAAACGAGTATATACTCAATTAACTTCACTTAAAATTGTTCTGACACCAAAATCCCTCAATTTTCTGAACAGAAAAAGTCTGTGTTGTGTATTTAAATGCAGTCCACCTGGTCTGGAATGTTTGAAAGAGCAAACCAGCTCCACTTCCTGGTCACTGAGTTTATTAACATTAAAGTCGGAATGATTAACCTAACATTAAAGCTTTAAGAAGGTGCTTGACAGGGTTTTGTTGTTGTTGTTGTTGTTGTTGTTGTTGTTGTTGTTGCCTTCTAGGTACATTTCCTTTGATTTGGCTTCATCTTAGATAAAATGGCTGCCAACAAAAAACTTTGTGAATCAGGTGATAATTTGACCCTCTGAACCCGGCAGGTTTGAATGTTATAGTTTTAAAAATCATCAAAATGACAACTTTTATTAAAGCGAGAAACTGTAAAAACAGAAACAACCGTCAATTTCTTTCTTTAATCTTTCTGATGTTTTATGAATGAATCATGTGTGACATGTTTTGTCAGGAAAATAAACCAAAGCTAAGGATTAAATTATGATAATTTATTAAAAATCACTTTATTCTACGAATTCAAATTTGCCAAGAATAAGCTGTTTAATTTAAACAGATCCAGCTTTAAAAAAAAAAGAAAAATCTCTGACACGCATCCATTTTTTCTAGTATTGGCAACACCTTGACACTTGGGAAAATGTTGTACGTGTTGATTCCAGATTTTTTCCCCAATTTTTGTAAAGAAATCTACATCTTTTCTTTTTTCTGAATGATGGCATTCCAACATGTGTCATATTGCACGGAAGACATGTTTGAGGTCTCTCTCCTTCTAGCCATAGTTGTGCTGTTTCTATAGATGTACAGGACTTTATATTGCAGTGAAAATGAGTCTAGAGCGAGTAAAAAGGCGACAGCAGCAAAGAAACTCCCAGCGACTGCTTGGTTCAGTTTAGAAAGAGAAAGAGAAAATGTGAACCTCTACAGCGAGGGGATCCTGTTGTGCTTTGGCTGATCACTTTGTCCGATAACAAAACTCTTCTGTTCTGGTGGGAAATGCTTTGTTCCACAATGACACTGCCCTCATTCATTAGGCACAAAGTTGTCACACATAATTTCATTTGTGTACACTGAGACTAAAAAATGAAAATAAAACACAACCACGCAGACACCACGTGATAAGACCGTCTGGCGTAAAATGCTTTACCTGGGTCGTCTGAGGATAGTTTATACAAAAAAAATCTTAGATCTGCTTGAATCTGCCTGCTGTCTGGGAAGATGTATAACTAAAAAATCTACACGTGCATGAACAGACATGCTCTTGAATTTGGCAGATGTTCCAAGAGTGATACTGGAATTTTGGCACAAGCGAACCCCAGAAACTTCAGACATTAAAATACTGCCAGTGTGTGTCTGAATTATAAATAAAGAAGGTAATAAATGTCACCGGCTGCTGCACCAGTTTGATATCTATCCATGCTCTGCAGTTAAGGGCTCTTAGATTTATTGCAACTGAAAATCTTTAAACAGCTTTTAGAAATGATCATTTCTTTTCTCTCTCACCTGCTCAGTGGATGCAGGAGGAAGTAGAGCTCGACTGAAGGTGTCTCCTTGGTCTGATGAGAAGTACATGACGCGAGGGGATCTCTGGGAGCGAAACAGTGCGTCACGATACAACACAAAATTACAATGTGTGTGTTCGGACGAGGCTTTGCGTGAACGTGTCTCACCGGCTCTTCCATCACGGAGAAGAAGAGAAAGGCTCCTATGTAGCCAAAACTGTAGATGTCCTCGTGGATTGTGGTGAAAGTCTTCCCCAGATCCTTTGTCCTCTTCAGCACTAAGTCTCCTCGTTCATCCGTGTCATCTAGTGAAAAATAGAAAGATACCGTGACAACAAGAAACAGGAATGTGTCTTCAACTCATCGTAACTACTCATACACAGCCAGCTCCCTGACATGCAAAACTTCTTTTTATTGTTCATGAGAAACTGAATTTTGCAAAGTAAATGGTGTCTTACACTAGCTCCTGACCTCCACTATGATTTGCTGCATTGAAAATAAACATAAAACAGCTGGATAGCATTGTGCACACTGGCAATAAAGTCATTAGCAAAAATCCTTCTTAGCAAATTTGCATCCAACTTAATTGAAACAATATGAGCTGCTTCCATCAGGTGAGAGATACAAGAGACTAACAATAAGTCTTGTTTTTCATTCCATGTGCAAACAGCTCACATATGCAAAAAAAAACTGCCTCTCGGTTCTCTGCACAACTTGTCGCTTTGTGTTGCTTATTTTACGTCATGTGGACAGTTTCTCCGTTTTCAGTTTCATCTGTGGTTTCATTGCGGCTTCCTTGCCGTTCTTGTGTGACGACAGCTCGGGTGAGGCGAGAGAGGTGAGGGGGGGGGGGCCTGAGATGAAGCTGTTGCCGCGGAGACTCGGCACATGACGCGTGCGCTCTATCAGTGGACGCCCTTTTTTATGGCCTTGTAATAAAACAGATTTCCTCATGTGTGACAATAAAGATCTAAACTGAACTGGAAACAACTGCAAAGATGAATACTGGATGAGATGAAACTGAGCTGATCAGAGTCACAAGACTGTGTTATGTAAAAAAAAATTAAACAGTGAAACTGAACTTTTCACTTCTATTACAAATTGTGTGTGGTTAAGAAGAAGCAGCGGCGTACTACGGAAGTCATGAATGAGCTTTTCTGAATCACATTGATATCCTCACTGTATATCCAAATCGGGTTGGATGTCTTTAATGCTGCCTGAGTGACATTTTTAAAGTCTTCTGCTATCTTTAACCCTGTAAAGTGTATCACATTTGACATGAGTTTCTGAGACCTCTACATCATCAGTGTGGTACTTTTTTCCCTGAAAAACCTGATGCATACAATCAGACACATTCAGTGCAACCATAATCCACCACGGATTGTAATTCATGCACCAAAAGTGTGGCAAAAATGATACAAATTACACCTCATGTATGAAAATTGCTTTTTTTTAATATACATTTTTTAAAATTTGTCAGATAGTTTAATTAAGGGCTGCAAGGTGGCTCGGTGGTTAGCACTGTTGCCTCACAGCAAGAGGGTCGCCGGTTCGCGTCCCGTTGAGGACACCTGGATCTTTCTGCGTGGAGTTTGCATGTTCTCCCCATGCAGCGTGGGTTCTCTCCAGGTTCTCTGGCTTCCTCCCACACAGTCCAAAAACATGTTGAGGTTAATTGGTGATTCTAAATTGTCCGTAGGTGTGAATGTGAGTGTGCTTGGTTGTCTGTCTCTAAGTGTAGCCCTGTGATAGACTGGTGACCTGTCCAGGGTGTCTCCTGCCTTCACCCTAAGTCAGCTGGGATAGACTCCAGCCCCCCACGACCCTGGTGAGGATTAAGCGGTGTATAGATAATGGATGGATGGATGGTTTAATAAACACTCCATTTTTAAAAAATTATAATTTTCTGCCAGTGACTTCATGGTTCAGGCTTTGCAGGGTTAAAGTGTTTTTCTTACCTGTGTCTACTCGAGTGCAGCTGAAGAACAAATGGATGCCAGCCCCCCTGATGGAGAGAGGAAACATTTCACAAACACAAATAAACAGCTTCTCTTTCCAGAAGATATTACAATGCAGATATTATCAATGTATTTGAAGCAAACTGCTGCATACAGTGAGTTCTATGAGGTCAATTCTACCATATGACAATCTGCACATGAATCTGGTGACGGATTTTTGTTTCCTGTTTATTCTCACCATGAGAAAGAATGCACTCCATCATGAACTTTTGTCCACTTGGCGCCAAAGTCCAGCGAGAGCCAAAGGCTGCCCTGCAAGTCAGGAACCAGAGGAGTGTTTACCTTCACTTCAAGGTGTGTTCTTGATGAGTGAGTGCACGTGTTATGTGTGCCAAGAATATTAAACAGAGCACAGGAATCCACTGTGACACCTCGAGGACACGATAATCAAAAGACTCACATCGATGCTGAGTGCCACCAGGTAGTCGGGGTTGAAGAAGTGGTACGTGACCGGCTGAGCTAGGTGGAAGGGCAGCTGGATGAACTTGAAAGTCGCGCCGGCGTCCGTGGAGGTGAAGATAATCCCACCTGGGTTGTCGACCACCGGTGTGTCTGCGGTCAGTATCACCTGTCAGGCGAGATCAATCGAAAACAGAGCGGCAGGTTTGACGGCATTACAATAAAGTATAGGGGAAGTTACTCGCACACAAATATCTAAATTAAATTCAGATTTTAGTTGTTTACATGCAGAATTTCTTGCTTAGGTTTACCTACATTTGAATTGTTTGCGTCTCAAACCTCACTAGCACCCAATGACAGTATATCGATTACATAGAAGAAGAATTATGGATAAAAAGATGCACAACTGAGAACATATTGAAATGTAAACTGTGCTTGTCTCAATATGTCGATGCATTTCTGCGGGTTGAACATATCAGCCACAACACTCTGAGGTCACGAGGGAAAGTGTTTTGGCAGTGAAGATCTGGTTTGACTTGATTTGATGTCACATCAGCGTGCCAGATGTCTCGACTCTATTGTGACGCAAAATTACTCTCTCAAAACACAGAAACTGGCGCTCTTCTCCCACGAAACAAAGTCATAAAAACAAAGCCTGGTGCCACATCTTTTTAATAAACTGATAAAACAAAAGCTTACAGAGCTTCCTGGTCCGACGCTGACTCCAAACTCCTCCCTGATGAAGGTGTGGTTGATGCGGAGGGAGATATCGTGGAAGGACTTGCCATAATCCGTACTGATGAGAGAGAAGAGATAGCTTTGTCTGCGGTTTGCACAGAGTGAGACGAGTGTGTTGATCTGATGGCGGCTCACCTTCGGTAAAGTCGAGACGAGCCTCCTTCCAGGAAAGAATCAATCGGTGCACTGATTGTTGATAGCACGAGGATCACCTGGGGAACGTAGTTGATGATGATAGAGTAAAAAAAAGTGTTCTTTTTGAATTTGAGCTATCACTTCAGCTGATGTATTTAAGCTTCAGGGACCCATTTTTCAGTTAAAAATTGCTTTAAAAAACACTCATAGTTTACCTAAAAATGCAAACCTGAAGTAATGAATCTGCACATTACTATAGCACAGAGTCAGAATACTCATGTGTCAGGGTTAAACCGTATCTCTAAAGTGAAAACCAGGCAGCATGTTCTGTTTATGAGCATGATGCAGATACTCACCCCTGTACCATCGCCCACCCATGTGAGAATTACATAGGAGCCGTCATCACCGTTAAACCCTGTCTAGGAGAAAGAGGGAGGAGGATGGCTCACACATGTGATCATAATAAATACAAAGTTTAAACACACAAAACTACTCAGTCATGAAATTTCCACTTTGTGTGATGGTCAGATATCACACTTCTTGCAAGATGGGTGCATTTGTCAGCTATAAAGGTATTCAGTGGTTAACTGGTAATTAGATCATCACTTTGTACTATTGGCATTCATTAAACTTGATTTTTAGAACAGTTTCACCTGTTTAAGAAGCTTTGAATAACCAGAAACAATACAAAAACACAAGGAATGATTTTTTTTTTCATGCTGTGTCATCGCCCAGCCAAGTGAGAATTACATAGGAGCCATCATCATTGTTATGCCCTGTGTAGGAGGGAGGAGGATGGCTCACACATGTGATCACAATAAATACAAAGTTTAAAACACACACACGCACACACAAAAAAACTATACAGTCATGAAATTTCCACTTTGATAGTCAAATATACTGCTTGCAAAATGAGTGTATTGGTCATTGGTCAGCTATGTAGGTATGAGGTGGTTAACAGTGATAATTAGATCATCACTTTGCATTATTTTCATCCATTAAACTTGATTTTAGACCAGTTTCACTTGTTTAAGAAGTCTCCAATAGCCAGAAACAATACAAAAACACAAGGAATGATTTTTTTTTTCATGCTGTGTCATCGCCCAGCCAAGTGAGAATAACATAGGAGCCATCATCATTGTTAAACCCTGTGTAGGAGAAAGAGGGAGGAGGATGGCTCGCACATGTGATCACAATAAATACAAAGTTTAAAACACACACACACACAAAACTATTCAGTCCTGAAATTTCCACTTTGATAGTCAAATATACTGCTTGCAAAATGAATGTATTGGTCATTGGTCAGCTATGTAGGTATGAGGTGGTTAACAGTGATTATTAGATCATCACTTTGCATTATTTTCATCCAGTAAACTTGATTTTCGACCAGTTTCACTTGTTTAAGAAGTCTCCAATAGCCAGAAACAATACAAAAACACAGCTAATGATTGTTTTCTCATGTTAACTCATGCAAGACTCAAAAGAATGGATGTTTCCCTCCGTGGACTTTGCCCCCCTCCTTGTATTCAGCTCCAGAACAATGTCCCTCCACTCAAACACACCTCACCTCATGCGTGTTGTCATCCAGAACCTTGTGTTCGGCTGGGGTGAGGGGGAGCCGGCAGGAGGTGAAGGGAGGACCGTGAGAAGGGTTGGAGGTGCCCGATGAGCTGCTGGTGTCTCTCCTGGGTCGTGCGCGCACTTGGCTCTCATCCTGCTGAGTCCGGCGGAAAGTCACCGTCCTCCCCCCGGAGCTGCTGCTCTCAGCGCCCACAAGAAGGACGCACAGCCCACCGAGGACCACCAGTCTCCACATCATACCGACAAAACAGAGGGACTCCAAGGGGGGGAAAAAAATAGATCATAAGAGTGACCCAGATGCCTGCTAGATACTGCCTGAGTTAATGTTGTTGCGCTCTGAAGGCAAGTGAGGGTGGGGAGTGCTTGGACGGGTCATTAACATAAAAAGTGCTGTGTGAAGTGGCGCGGCCACAGTCAGCAGGTGCTTCTACCCGCATCCAGGTGACCTAGCTGCAGGGAGGATTTACATTTCAAGAGTAAAGGTGATGGAAACGCATCTTACGGCCGTTTGCAAAAAAAAAAGTAGGAGAATGTGGGATTCAGTGACTACTTGTGAGAAATTCCGTCAAAGCGATCGAGAAAAAAAAAAGCGTAATGGATGAAATGAGGGAGTTTTAAAAGTAGGAGGGGACGTGAAAGCGGCAAAGCAGAATATTAGTTGTAGTAGGAGGTGGAACAAGTCTACGCAAGAGGTGGACGTGCGTTCACGCGTGCAGATGGATGAGCATCTCACCCAGGTGCCAAAGTGCCTCGGGACGTTTTTGCGCTTTTACGCACAACAAAAGACGGTTTTTATTATTCCCACAGTGGAGCTGCAGGTGTTTTCACATTACAACCCAGCCGTGACAAACTTTCCTCACCCCGTGAAGAATAAATAAGCTTCACGTTAATCCGGCTGTGTGACTCATTTTAACTGTTCTGACGTTTTGGGCCATGCCAACAGATACGAGCTCATAGATGTTTTGATTGCAGAGATCAGGAAGTGGATGAAGGTGGCACCTCAACAGGAAAGCCTCACCTCAGATTTATGAGTGTGTGACTGTAAGATGTGTAATAGCCGGAATAATAGGTTCCAATTAGAGATAAAGACTTGTTTGTTTTACCATTTAAGGCGACGGAAACCACACGTAGGCTAAGAAGTGGTCAAATCAAGCGAGACACTGATAATTTTTGAGAACTTGATACACCAAAGCACTGACTCATAGACTGTGCGGGTGTGTGTGTGTGTGAAGTGTACAACCTCTGACAGTAAAAACACTTCAACAGAAAACAAGTCACTTTCTCAAGAGATAGACATTGACATATTGGTGCACTTCAGCGGGTGGAAATGTTCCCCTTGTGACCCCAGAAACACTGTTTATATGAGTAATAACAGCATCATGGCTTCTTCAGTGGTTCAGCGAGTCCGTATGGAGGTTTCTGAGTCAGTCGGCGACACGGGTGACTCAGGTGTTTGAATGAATTTGTCCTGCATTTGATTAAAAGCGCTCTATTTTCACTTTTTTATCTCCTGAAGCTCATGAGGAAAGCATTGATGCCCGTTGAGGACAGACACTGAACCATTAAAAACAATTACATAACATAAAGTTCAGTGCATAGAGCCAACATTCCCCCCAAGGCCTTGTCTTTGTGAGCGAATGTGTTCGCACATGAATGCAAGAAAATGAGACTGTCTGTACTTTGGGGTCTGCTGTTACACAACAACACTTCCAGCGAAGGAGGGATCTTTTTGAACTGCCAAAAGGTTTTTTTCCCCATTTCCACCGTGTTGTGTTAGACGTTATCTTTTAGAGCAACTGTCCTTTGTCAGGACCTGTCAATTTTGTCCGCTTGTAAATCCCTCTCTGCTCTACCAACTTTCAGTTCCTGAATCACTGCCAAAGTGGCGTCAATGTTCTTGATTTTATGCACTTACGCAGCCAGATGTGTAACCTTTACAGTGAAGAGGCAACGTATGACTCCTGTTCTTGAGAAGAGGAGGCCATGACCTTTTACTTACGACAGCAAATAAAATGTTTTGTTAATCATTTTATTGAAAAAAGAAAAAGAAAAAAAAAGTCACAACATTCAAACTTTAGTGCAAATTGTTCAGTAGTGCTGTAACATTTGTCAACAGATTTGTAGTTGATTTGACACAGTCTAGCTGCCACAGTTCTGGACAGCAGATGGTATAAAACAGAACATCCTGTGGGGCGACGCATCCGTGTCAACAAACAGTCTTTTCAAAGTGCAGAGCATGTCCAACAAGTTGAGTGGCGCAACTTCCTCATGAGCCCATGTTTCTGTTTACAGACGCTCCTCTCCGGTGGCCGGTTGAGGGGAGCTGCCTTTCGGTGTGGAGGTCCACATCCGCCGGTCGGCTGTAGTGATGGTCCTGGACGTACATGAGGCCGCCGAAGGAGTCCACGATGGCATAGAAGACAGCGAAGATGGAAAGCACCGATCCAAACAGATACATCTTAATGACCGCTGACACCATGGTTCCAGAGGAAAAGGAGAGAATCCTGCAGTAAAGAAAAAAAAGATTCATGTAATTAGTTGTAATAGCGTGGAGATGCTTTAATAGATAATAAATGATACTATAAATAACATTCTCCACACGTATGGAAACATGCTTGTTTGGTGGCAAAGATCACATCATCATTTGTTATTTTGGTGGAAGACAAATGGAAAATAACAGCTGCACTAAAATGTGACTCATATCACAACATCTGTGAAAAGTAACTGCAATATATATATATATGTGTTTTGCATACTGTTCAGCTCTAGTACAGCACATGACAGTCAACACTTTTGTCAGACTTAGACAGATTGATGATTCATATTTTTAACAGCCCAATACGAGGCTTAACCATTAATCACACGACTGTAATGTCCAAATCACAGGAGCTGAAACATTTTAATAGGAGGCAACATGCCTTATAAATAAAGCCTACAAATCACTCCATCCAAACATAAGGGGACATGCTTATTTACAACTGACTAAAGCAAAAAAATCACATCATCATTGGCAATCTGTCATGAAATCATGACTCCTGTCGCAACTGACAGGAAGAAATCCTGACTTTACTTAGAAGAAAAACCAAAAGCACCCAGATAGATTGATGATTCGTATTTTAACAGCCCATTAGAAGGCATAACCAGTAATCACACGATTGTAATGTCCAAATCACAGGAGCTGCAACATTTTGATAGGAGGCATCATGCCTTATAAATAAAGGCTACAGATCACTCCATCCAAACATAAGGGAACATGCTTGTTTACAACTGACTAAAGTAAAAAAAATAAAATAAATCACATCATCACTTGTATGCTTTTTTAAAGAGGAAAAGTGATCATTTGTACTGAACTCGTGATTTATCTGGCTTTGCAATCTATAGTCTTCGCCAGCCTTAGTGTATCGATTAAGGTCAGTTTAACATCAATAGCTCAGGACACACGCAGGATTAATTACCGCAGCACACAATACATTTCTACGTGTCCAGGGTGTCTCCTGCCTTCACCCTAAATCAGCTGGGATCGGCTCCAGCCCCCCGCGACCCTAATGAGGATTAAGCGGTGTATTGATACTGGATGGATGGATGACAATACATTTCTGGACACGACTTGGTACCGAGGATTACATGAAATAGAGAATAGAGTCAGCAGTTCTACAATGACAGGAAGAAATGCCGAAATACAACCAAAAACAGACCAAACGTGACTTGAATTGTTAACACTGCAGCTCTTACAGGCAAACACTGCCGCCACATGTGGCACAAGCTAATCCTGTTCCCCTTTTTAATTGGACTTATAGCCACCGAATGTCAAATGCTATTAAAAGGCAGCATGTTATGAGCGAGCACATGGTTAAAAACACGAGACCACACAGAGGGAAGAAGCCCAACAGTGACGGTTTTCCGTGTTTTATCAGCAGGCTGGTGAAAATGAGAGTTCTGGTGGTGAAAGAAGAAGAAGAAAAAAAAACACACGTACCGGAGGATCGGCTGCTGTGTACCGTCTGTTGTGGTTTGTTTTCGCTCTTCGAGGCTGAAGCACTTTCTAACGACAGGTTCGATGAAAGTGTTTCTGTATGTCAGCGAGTTCAGATGGGTTTCTTCTCTTCTGTGAGCGCTGGGAAAGTGTTCATCCTACGAGAGAAGAGAGCTCACTGCTGCTATCCGCCTCCCTGAGCTGTTGTGTGTCCAGCAGCCTGATGTCGAATGACTTAAGTAGCAACAGCAGCTTCCTGTCTGCAAACAAACGGCCCGGGGAGACTTCTGGGCTTTCCACGGGGTTTTTTTTGGGTCATGGACTAATTAATGTTTCTAAAAAGAAAACCTTTGATCAAGTTTTAATGTTTGTTGAATTACAATAAACATAAAAGTGTCTTTTATATTTCTTCAGGGTTTAATTTCACCTGTTTCCAATCATTAACTCACAATAAAAAGGCAAGAAGGTTTTGTATAAACGGGCTAGCAGTAAAATATTCATAGTTTTCGTGTTAAGTGAAGAACCACATGGTAACCACCCCACAAAGTTACTATAAGCTGGTGGGATATGCTAAAAACATAGCAGCTCTGTGGGGCAGCATACAGCAGTGTTTTGGGCTAATGCTAATTTTAGCATGCTAACCTTTTTTTTTTTAACACTTAAAAGTTAAATATACCCTATTAAAAAGCTAAACTGTTTAGAATATGTTTGCACGCTAACCGTATTCTAAATGGTAGCTCTTAGCTAACAGTAGGAGACTTAACAAGGACTGTTTACCATGTTCAGTATCTAATAAAGTGGCTAAATTGTAGCTTAGCATGTTAGCAAGCTCTCAGTGACAGCTTTCACTAACACTTTGGTGTTAGCCAGGAATGTTTACCAAGCACGCTGTTATAATTAAGTATGTTTCAAGCTATTATGTGTTCTGAGTCTGGATTTTTCCATGAAGCCTATGGTTCTTATAATTAATTAAGTTTCAAGTTATTATGGATTCTGAGTTTGTATTTTGCACTGAGCTTATAGTAAGGGAAAAAAAATCTGGCAAGCAAACAATTTCTTCACCAATATGTTTGTAAAGGTGTGTAATAACATGCCTTAAAATGTTGAAGTTCAACTCCCATGGGACACCTTAAAAAAAACCTGCTCAAGTTAGGGTACCGATAACCGATTGACGAAAAATCGATTTTTGGAAATCTGGCCTTAAGTAACTTATGAGGGGGCAAATCAGGGTTTTTTCATGATTCTGAGTTGATTGTTAGCATTTATGGTTCACCACAAACACTTCTTTGTTGAAAAAGGCCACAATAAGTTTTACATTTATATTGCACAGTAGCTTTTATTTCACATACTTATATAACACTCAGAGTTATTTCTCATTCACAGTGTCAGAAGCTTCGAGAGTCATTGTTGATGTCTTCTTCAGACTCAACAACATCATGACTGCAGTTTCTACATGTGATGCCTTTACAGATTCCACAGGCCCAGATGCACATGACCCCATTCTTCTTGCAGCTGGATATGCTCATGTACTCATCCATGTCCCCTGCAAATGTTCTCTGCACATGTTGCACAGCATTCACTCTGGAGACCTGGGACTGGATCCTTCTACCCCTCATAAGTTACTTAAGGCCAGATTTCAAAAAATCGATTTTTCGTCAATCGATTATCGGTACCCTAACTTGAGCAGGTTTTTTTTTAAAGGTTTCCCACCAACATTTTAAGGCATGTTATTACACACCTTTACAAACATATTGGTGAAGAAGTTGTTTGGTAGCGATTTAGTTGCCAGATTTGCAAAAAATCTCATAAAATGCCCTTTCTATTATGTCCTTGAAGATAATGTGGGGGGTGAGAACCCGTTCGCATACTTGGAGACAGCAGAAATTCCTCTTTTCTATTAGATACGATTGTTACTTTAGCTACACGCCATGAAACCAACAACATCCACACATGTTGCTTACCAAATGTCAAGGACGTGGACAGAGCGCAGAAGAAGTATGCCTGTCCACGCCATTGGTAACTGGCCAATTAAACTTGGTAGCATACCAATCTTATCTATGTTCGGGGTCAAGAACATAGCCCAAGAAGATATCTGTAACCTGGAGCCGAAAAACCTCAGTTCAGCTGGACATGAGATTCCTCTCTGTCCCTCTGAATCCAGAGCTGCAAAACTTTACCTGTGACCTAAATAAATTCTACATCTGAGAACTGAAGATTTCTCCGGCTTGTTCTTGGGCTTCCAACTAAAGAATCGGGTCTAACAACGCTATCTAATAAGACAGCTAAACTAGAGTTTAGCATGTCAACATGTTCTAAATGGCAGCTTTTTAAAAAACTTTTTAGACTTAAAAAGGAAAGTTTACCATGTCTAACATCTGATAATTTTGCTAGGCTGTAGTGTAGCATGTTAGCATGCTAACACTTTCTCAGTGACAGCTTTTTTTTACACATTCTAATGCTTAGCAAGGATATTTTACAATGTTTATGAATCATGGAAGACATTCTTTAGAGATAAAAATGTGACGAGATGATTCAGCTTAATATTTTGTAGTTTATTGCTGAACTTGTCTTAAGTTTAGTTCATTTACCCGGGCTTGTTTTACACTTCACCAACTCATACGATGACTCAGAACTAATTAAACATGAAAAGTGCAGATAACGGACATTTTTATGGCAGCAAGGAAACTACCGCTTTAAAAATGTGTTAGCTCATGAGCTAGATGCTCTCTAGCTAACCTAACAACCGATATGTTGGCTGACAACCACTGACAATTTTAGGTTAGCTGATCAGCTAACATAACGGTAACCAACTAATGTAATGTTAGAGAGAAAGAGGAGAGGTGCCCAGGGCATTATATTAAGTTGTCCAGTACTCTAGTGCTATAGCAGCACAACTAGGGGATGATTTAGAACCACCTGTGCCAGCATTAACTATCACCTTATCAAAAAAAATAAAGTTTTAAGCCACATCTCTCAAGTAGAGAGGGTGTCTTCCTCCTGAACCCAAACTGGGAGCCCATATCAGAGCAATGCAGCCTGACAGCTGAATGCTCTGTTCTGCTTTTAGAGACTTCAGGAACCACAAGAAAGGGAAGTGCTTTGTTGGGATAATATGGAACAATAAGGTCTTCAAGATAAGGTGGAGTTTAGTCATTAAGGGCTTTGTATGTTGGCAGAAGGATTTTAAACATAATTCTGGATTTTACAGGCGGCCAGTGAAGACAATATATTCTGTCTTGCTCGTTCCTGTCAGTACTCTGGATGCAGCGTTTTGGATCGGCTGTAGGTTTTTTGGGACTTCCTGATTCAGCCTAGAGGTTAGAAATGCATGCACGTAAAATCTGATATGACTAAGATGGGATGTGCCTCATTTTGACATTGTTGCACAAAGTGAAAGAAGAAAATCCCAAAGACTTGCTTTATGTGAGTTAATAGACATATCCTGGTCAGAAATCCTTCCATGCTTCCTCTGAGTAGTGCTGCAGGCCAAAGCAGTGTCATCCAGAGTAACCATGTGGTTAGTGGGTTTCTTAAGTACTATAATCTGTCCGAATTTAGAAGAAAATTACAAGTAATCCAGGCCTTGATATTTTTGGGACATCCTTGAAGTTTTAGTAACGGATTTGCGTCACACAGCTTCATTGATACATGTGATGTGTCATCTGCATAGCAATAAAAGTCTATGCAGTGTTTGTACCTGATGTAAGTGTAACAGTATGTATGTGTGTAATTCTGTAACTCCACTTGCTGTGATTTGGTGTCGGCTCAGTGGCGCCCTCTCGGGAGCTGTGGTGTGTCACGGGTACTGGTGTCGCGCCGTCAGTTCCCGAGAGGCGTGCATGAGGTAGGTTGCGGAGCACAGCACGAGCTCATGAATGGTAGTGTTATGAGTTTATTTTGTTTATTTTTGGAAATATGAGTGTGTAATCAGTTACATTAATGTTCACGAGAGTGTGTGGATATGTGTGTCGTTTGTCTGTGTGCATTGGTTTGGGAAATTGAGAATGTCCGCTAACTAGCTAACTGGCTGGCTAGCTAGTTAGTGAACATGAGGTGGCTCCTTTCGCAGAGTGCTGTGCACGAGACGCCTGAGCCCGCTGACCAGAGTGATTTTGTGTTGCCAGGTGGACCAATAAATGAGAAAATACTGTTCTGCCTTCCGACTCATTATTAATAAACACAACGCAGAGTCGAAGGGGTTACATAAGATGAGTCCCTTTGAAAAAAATCTTTACTTTTATTCGCAAAGCTGAGAGTATGCTTTACTTTTTTACAAGATAACCAACATCTTTTTGGTTCTCCAATCTTAATTCAGCAACATGTCTATGTAGATTCTCAGTCATCCAGGTCATGTTGAGAACTCGAAGCTTCAGTGGAATGAAACTGGACTTCTCTTTTTTTTGGTTCCTGAAAATGCTTCGCCTCTGATGCAAGAGGCTTCTTTGGGAGTCCCTGATATATATTGTCCCTCAAGACTCAACGTTCCTCAAGCTGACAGTGACCGTGAAACTGCCAAGTCACGGATGACTCAATATGTCAGTGGAGGTGAAACTTTCCAAGGGAGATCCTAAAATTGCATTAAAAGTGCCCGTTAATCCCATCTGATAATCTCTTTGTGGAATTAGATTGAAGAAGCGTCAAATGATCAGTGTCTTGTTTGTATCATCCCACGCAGGAAATCATGTCTGATCGTGTTTGTTGGGTAGCTCGCCTTGCTGTTAAAAGGATGTAGCTGACACTAGCCTGCAGGCTAGGTAGTCAACTCACCACCGAGTTGCGGTTACACCCATTTAATAATTGTCTCAAATAGTCTCCAAGTTAGGGCAGAATCTCCACTGTTAACAAAAAAGAAATGCTGTTTAGCAACCTAAGCATTATCCCTCCTGAGTCCACACCAAGCTTTTCAGAGACGGACCCATGGCAGTGGTATCTGGCTAATTAGGTAACTTTAGACAACACAGTTATGCAACATTATTTGGCAACAGTTGGGATTGTTTTTTTTTCCGGTCTAGACCAGGCCGGCCACTGCCATCCCTAAGGACACGCTGTGAGGACGGGAACTCAATGTTCAGAGTTTAACCTTTTCCTACCGTTGGACGTGATCCTGTTTAAAACCTCGTGTACTATTTAGACTTAAGATAATGCTTCCACACGTTGCTGTTCTACCTGTGAGTTTTGGAATTGATTTTAAGATTTTATTCCTTGTTTTTAAAGCCTTGCGTGACGAACTTATCTGGAATGGCCTTTGAGATGGCTCCAAATTCTTGTCTCGTCACCAAAGCAGCGCTTACGCCACCAAATTACATTCGTATACAACCAAACTGCATTCTCAATCACGGATTTTCTCCTGTATTACATTTGTTCCTTACAAATGCGTCTCAAATTAACAGTTGCCAAGTTTTGGTGCCTCAACTTAACCTTAAGTTAACTATTCTTGTGAAAGTAAAGAAAGCAGGATATTTTCCTAACCCTTACCCTGTAGTTTTTGTGCCTACACAGTGTAATAGAAAACATACAAAGTTTTAGTGTAACTTGTGATTTCCCATGTGGACTTTGCATCTCTTCCAAACTTGCAGCCTTTGTTGGTACAGAGTTGTACTAAAAGTGATTCGGCCGTTGCTGTTTGTGGAAATCTCTGCCAGGATGTAATAGATGAACTGTTTTTTTCAGTTTGGTTTCAGTTTTTAGAGACTTAAGACATAATAAGACAATTGTTCTCATTGCTTTTATGTCCTGCTGGCAGCCGAGCACATTAAGAGTAAGATGATATCTCCGGAAATACAGATTCCTGTTTTTAAAACCTATCGTAAAATGGTGAGGTTTTAACCATTAGATCAACACTCACAGACGAAGAGGAATGCATTAGGCAACATGTGAACTTTATGTTATCACTGACGCACAGCTAAGGCATGAGTAAGTGTAAGAGACATACTGTATTCATCCTACTTTTCTGCAACATTCTCACACCAACGTTCATGGGCTCGCTCAGACCTGTTGAACTAGGGATTTCCAGTGAATCCGCATGCCAGGGTGGAGATTCCAGACTTTTACTTGAAAACTTCCCATTCAGGAGAAAGTTAGAGAATAATATCAGTACTGTTCTTTTATCTTCACATCACAGTCATGATCTCACATCCCCTGAGGCCCAATCTGATCGATTAAGGGCTGTGAACCGTCCCCTCTGCATCGCTTTCTTTTCTCACCATTTGTTCTGGGTTGAACTTTCAAACCAATGTCAGTAAATTATGAAATAAAATCACACTTATTTATATAACGGAACAATTTATATGCACAAAAATCAACACAAAAAGACTTGTGAAATCAATTAATTAACATGACAATAAAAAAAGAAAATGTTAAGACCACTAAGAGCAACCAAAAGCTATTGAAAGCATGTATGTTTTTGGATTTTTCTTAAAAATGTTAACAAAAGAGGCATGTTTGATTGAAAAAGGAAGGGTATCTCAACGTTTTGGAGCTGGTTCCACGAAGATACAATCTCACTTACTCGCCTTTATTGTGAAACGGTTCGAATTTAAGAAGCCTGGAGGTAGAATAAAGTCGGGAAGGTTCTCAAATGTAGTCAGGTGATTTATAAAGAAATGAAAGGACCATAAGATAAAATCTGTGTTGAACAGAAAAGCCAGTTGATTACCACTTAGTCAAGCAAGCACACTGCAAATTAGATAAGCCTGCACTGTTGCAAAAGACAAACCAATCTCTCTGTGAGTTGATTTTTTTCTATGGTGCCTGAGCAGAGAGTCGTATGATTTCCTGTGGTTAAAAAAAAAAGGAGAAAAAAAAAGCCTGGAGTTGCACAATCAGCTTGGAGAGTCTGCATTACAATATGAACCATGTGGGACGTATTAACACGGACTCAGTCCTTTACCCGATACCCGTGGGTTGTTCTGATCCACTGTTTATTCTCTATGGTACTGTTGGCTGACTCTAACTAAAATGTCCTTATTATGACTATGAGTTTAAGACAGCAAAGGCCTTAAATGTACAAAATGATGTGGCAGATTTAGAGCTATAACAGTTGATTAGCTGCTCACAACCACATTACTTTGAAGAAAAAGAACTGCGTGGTAATATGGAAACAAGACCGAGCAAAACAAACAAAATCGAGCCAATCTGGGTCAAATTCAACTTGGTAAACCACAACGTGTGTGAGACTAGAAGTTTTGCCCAGCGTTTTCTTCGTACTCAGCAGCAACTGGAAGGCAGCCAGTATTTCACATTACTCATCTACATGCAAATAATAAATCCTGTTGCTTCTCCTTTCGGTGTGCAGATTTAAAACAGATGGCTCTCGAGGAGCTCTCATTTTACCTGGTTTTGTCGTTGTATGTGCACTGAGAGGTTGGTAGTGGTGGTAAAACAGAAAAGCAAATGGGGCAAAGAGAGAGAACCAGACTATGAACCAGAGGGAAGCTGTAGTTGTTTGA
>NW_007577867.1:339550-341397 GCF_000690725.1 Stegastes partitus | reverse complement strand
AATTCAACAGATTACCTTTAAATACTTGGAATATAGAGGCTGCAGGCTATAGGGGAGTGTTTAGTCTTATAGTATTGTTCTGTGTCACGGTAGAGTGTTTCACAGCTGACTTGTCATCGAAGGAAAAGCAGCAGTTCTACTAATAGCATCAGTGATAGCTCTGTTGGCCAAGAAAATGTTCTCAACACTCTGCTGAAACCTGCTCCATGCATCCTTTCCTTCATTTTAATTTGACTATCAACGCTCATTTAGGCTTACGTACGTTCACTTAAAGACATTTTATAGTTGTTATTGCCTTTAGATTAGTGGAGCTTCTTTGTTTACTTTGGCAAGGTGTTTTGGTGTTAATAGCAAACTGTCGTGCTTATTTGTGATCCTATGATCCCATGGGGTTATGCCAGAGATAACAAATTTGCTTTACCCTGCAATCACTTTTGTAAAAAGGACAGGATTCCAGGGGCCAGTTAACAAACAAACAAAAGACAAAATGACAATAAAAGACCTAAAGACCCCCACTGTTGGCTTATGAACTAAATCAAGCCAGTACAAATGCTGACATTATAGCTCTATACGGCAGATACATTTGATATTTTACCACAATTGCTACATAAAGAAAAAAATATCCCAGTGTGAATCAAATTTGTTTTCATTGCCAATTTAAAAACTGTCGTCATCCGTTACCTTATCAAAGACCTGATTTCACCCACAGACTGTAAGTTGATCATCACTGAGCTCTAAATGCATTTTTTGTTTCAACTGAATTTATGTGTTTAAAACAGAGATGATCAAACATTTTTCCAAATGCTCCCAAACTTCAGACTGATCTTCTACCTTGTTCTTTCAGTTTTAACCTGTAGGCAGTAATAACTTCATAAAAGTTCATCAACTTTGTTTATAAACAGAGGTGCAAAGTGCTTCAGAAACGCAGTGCCATAAAATGAAAATCAGGGCACTAAACCACATTATTTTATTATATGCTGTCTTGTAACTTGTGTTTACGTACATTTTTATCTGACAAAATGTTTTCTCTCTGTAATCTGGAAGTATTGTGGCAGCCAAGCATATATATTTATACTTATAGTTATAGCATTGACTGCAACAAGACATTACAATGCAAAAATTTTTTTTTTTTTTTTTTTTTTGATTTTTACTAAAGCAGTTTCATTGTATTTATTAATAAGTGTAAACTATGGAATAGTGAGAGTGTCAAATTACAAAAATAAATCAATAAAAGAATAATAAAATAAAAGTGGAAATAAAAAGAAGAATAAATAAAATAAAATAAAAATGAATCCATAAAAGAAAAGGCTAATAAAAGTAAATAAGTAAGTAAAAATATATTTTTCTTATTCTTTTTTAAAATTTTTTTTTTATTTTTACGCCATTCCTACTGTGCACATTTTATTATTATATTTCCTTTGCTTTTAAAGCGACATTATAAAAATAAACAAAAATTAAAAATAAATAAAAATAAATAAATAAAAATGTAAAAATATTTTTTTTTATTATTTTGTTTATTTGTCTTTATATTTCTACTTTTTTAGCCTTTTCTTTTATGCATTCATTTTTGATTAATATTGCTTTATATTGCCACATTACATATTTTTTATTTTACTTATTTTTCCTTTTTTTCCACTTTTATTTTATTATTCTTTTATTGATTTATTTTTGTAATTTGGCGCTCTCACTACTCCATATACAGCATTAAAACCTTTTAAAAGTTCTACATTTTCATCATTTTGTTTACTGTGTTTACATGTGATGATGTAAGTGTGTCATTTGACAGAACTTGTAGTTGTTTTCAGGCTGAATTAAAGCGTCCAGTTGAGTTTCTCTCCAGTGAAGCT
>NW_007577867.1:259529-339534 GCF_000690725.1 Stegastes partitus | reverse complement strand
ACAGAAGTGGGCCTGTACATGCGAGGAGTGCGGTTAGTGACCATCGATGCAGAACTGGGTTGTGGTCGCATCATTTTTTGCATGACAAGATTAATAACTGAGAAATATCTATGTGGTGGCTGTGATCGGAGAAGCTTGAATTCTCTAAATACTACGACAGCTACCGTCCTTTTTTTTTCTCCTTTGGCATGAGGAAGGAAGGAGATGATGGCTTCCCACAATTCCTTGCAGCAGCAACAATCAAACTGTAATGATCCACAGCAGATGCAACAACATCCACTGTTGCATGATCACATAGCCGAGTTTTTTACTATTCCAATGCAACCTCAGTGTTGCCCTTTGGTTCACTGTGTTGCTTAATGTAGCAGACCTTATAGGTGAACAGGCAAACGGACTGAAAGTGTTGAGGGTGAGGTCGTAGCTGCCAGAATTCCTCAAGGTGTCACCCAGTTTGGCCAGTTTTATCTTTGAAATCAGATATGTCACTTTGATTGCAGTTCAGTTTTCTATATTTTGACTTCAATATAATAAGTTTTTAGCCAGTAATCCTATTTGCTTTGTTACTTCTCTTAAAGGAGATAAATAATAACCAAGCTTTTTTTTATTATCTGAAACCTGTGTCCCCAAACACCTGCACTGACCCTATTTGTGTAAACTCTTTAAATAAAAATGTAAAGCCTGAGGGTTTACTGCATATCTATGCTTCTAGGATACTTCAGTGAGTTCAGAAAGATCCATTTCATTAACTAGTTGCCGTGTATGCAGCAGAAGTTGTGATATACTGACTTGTAGCCTCAGGCGTGGAGCAAACTTCAAAAACATCATGCACCTGTGTTGACAGTGATTTTTCATTAGAATTTCGTCTTAAATAAGCCATGCCTCGCCAACACCACACCCCCTAGTTTGTAACAATGGTTTACTTTAGAAAACTCTCACCGAATGTATTACGCAACTGTTCTCGCAGGCTGTGTTGCTCTTCACATGACTGGTGGGCTGATGATGATGAAGCTTAAAAGCTGTTTAACCTTAATGTTGTCATTCAGTTTCTCCACAACAGTCCTGTCTTCTCTACAGCAGCCACCTCGTGTTCCTAAGCTGATGTCTTGCTGCGGTTTCTTTAAAGGTTTTTTGGTGTAATTATTTGTGGATCGAGGGTGTCACTGTGCACGGATCAACCAAATGAACTGCCTTAATTAGTAACATACAGTTGAATTAAGCCTATCCATTGTTTTTTTTTGTTTTTTTTTTGAGTTAGTTGAATCTAAATAATCTGATTTCTCTGCAACTTTGTCTTAAGGACAGTCAGCTTAAATTTTCCAGATTTTTCCAAAATTGAAGAAACATAAACATCTGACACATAATGCTAAAGGAGAATTAAACCTAATTCTCATACTTTTACTGAGGATAGGACACAGGTTTAAAGAGTCAAAAATAAATTTCAAGTTGATAAAATCCAGAAAAATAGGCGACAATCACCAAACCAGAGAGCTAACAAAGAGAGATTACTTCGAAAAAGTACTTCGCTTCAGCTACAGCTCTTTAGCTGAGTTCTCTGAGACAAAAATCTGATTTGAGATAAAACACAGTTCATCGATTCATATGAGATCAGCAGTCCAAGAATGATTGTGTTGATTCTTCCATTTGTCTGTTTGCATGAAAACTATTTTACTACAGTAAAACAAAACAGGGATGGCGATCTCGTAGTTTACTCCACTACTTCCAGAATATAACATTTCTGAGAACTTGCATAATTTTTTTTATAATATCAGAATGCTGTAGTTGTGTAACAAACAGAACCATCTTTATCACAGCTGTCTGATGTGAATTTACTCCGATCATCTGATAGAAGCTGTCCTCAGTAGCCAGTCACTCTCTTGCTCGCACAAGGAGCACTCTTTTGTTGGGAATAGTCACTCGCGTGTTAAATCCTATGACTCTGATTTGTCTCAGCCAGCCGATGACTATCCACGCCGCGCACATGACGTTCGTTACGATAAACGAATAAGGAGGGACGACCTGAGGACATGTGAACTGTGAATGAGCGAGGTTCTTCTGGACGGGACACTAAACCATTAATTCCAGAGATTACAGGATTTTAAGATAGAAAGAAGATAGAATCGTCACCGTTTCAATCCCTTGAGATTACAATTTAATGTGTTTAAATTTCAGTCGCTGGTTTGTTGTGTAGGGGTTGTTGTGGGTGAGGGGCTGATAGTGCCATGTGTTAAAGATAGATGTGTGGAGATCTTACTGGAGCTTCAGAGGACAGACTAAGAAGATTTCCATCTTAAGGTTTCAACAACTGTCACAGTCAGTCACCTGGAGGTGATCCCTAAGAGACTGATTGAGAGTGTGTGGAGGGGAATCCTTTCAGCTACACACACACACACACCAACACTAACAGGTCAACATTTCCATCATATGTATGAGTTTCACCATGTCAGAAACTCTGACACAACAAACACACTTAGAGCCATGTGGGACACTCACTGGAAAACGAAATGCTTTTCAGAGCGATTATGTAACGCTCACACTTTGGTGCAATCTTTACTCAGCAGCATCTGAGTATAAATAAATGTTGTGTTAGATTGTTGGTCTGACCTCGGTCTCTCTCTGACTGTTTTTTTTTTTTTAAAGCCTGATTACACCAGAGTTGTTTTCATACTCTGGAATGAAAACCAACATCTTGTGTGAGGTCTGCAATAAAAAGCACACCCAAATGCTAAATTTGAAAAAAAAAAAAACACTCCTCTGTGTCTCATACTTGCACAAATGTTATGTTTTCTGCATGTGTTTGGTTTTTGTAGCCAAGCCCGCCGAGACAAATCACACACCGCGGGGATGATCTTGCTCTCTTTGCAGAGCTCGTTGCCTCTAGTGCTGTTCATTCTAATTCTGAAATCCTCTTTGTGAAAATGACGTGGTGCCACTGATAGAAAGCAGGATTAACCCGTGCACAGAGAGCGAGCCGGGCAGAAAGGAGAGCTTCATGGAGCACTCAGCAGGACAGTAGCACTCACTCCATTCAACTTGTATTCACCGCTCGGGGCAATGACTGCTTTATCCCACGTATAAGTAAAGCACGGGGCTGTGCTCTTCCACCCTCTCCATGGCCCTCTGCCTCGGCGACAGAAAATCGGCGAGATTTCAAAGAGACACCAGCCTCTCCACAACGACGCTCTGCTGCTGGTATCATTTCCACGGTGACACCCTCTCAGTGGGAGAATCTCCTAGGTGACGCCCTCTGTTGACACGCCTAGAGGTGGCTGGTGCCTTTTTGTAGGCAGGTGCATCCTGTGCACCGGCAGACGGAGCAGCCAGACACCCAGTTTGTCTGCTTTTTGCTCTCTGCTGCTGGAACACCTGTGCGGCTTCGTAGCCCGTCTGGAGACGGAACAGCAGCACAATTCAGATTCAGAGACAAAATGGAGAATATGCATTTGTTTTGCAAATTGTAACTCAATAGCTTTTGCTGATCTTGGGATATGATGCTCATAGTAATGCTTTTTTCTGCTTTGGCTCAAATGTAACCTGCAGCTGCTGGATATTGTGTCTTGGTTTGTAGATTCAGCTTAATAAGCAAGAAACTGTTGTTGTTTCTGGCTGCACAACAAAACTAAAAGGCCGCTGGATTCAGAGTCTGACCTTGGACAGATAATGGAGGGATTTGGGTATGAGCACTTTGGAGACGGATCGAGACAGAGTCAGCAGCTGGACTATCGAAAACTTGTAGGGGACACTCAGCCCCTGAGTTCATCCCGAGAAGGAGAGCACTACATCCGGCAAATCTCACACGGCCACGGACATGAAACCGCAGCCCAACGGTACAGCGCCACACTCATCCAGGCCGGTCTAGGGCGAGAGAGGTGAGTCACTGGGAAAGTATGCGGGAAATGATATACCTACAGGAGTAAATCAAACAGGAACGTGGTGAAAATACAGAAATGTTGCTACAGAATGCCACATAAAAGCTTGTTGCAGCAAAACTGTCTAAGAGTTTTCCAGAATTTCAAATTTTAAAAAAGTGCAAAAGCAAGAATAAAATGATTTCTTACTTGGGATACATGATGATATCAGCATCAGCCAATAAAGGCTACAACATTTATATAATATTGTCGTTTAAATAGCACTTAACAGGCTAAAAATGATAGTTTTGTGACTTAAATAAATATTGCATGTTTTACAATAAAGCTGAAGTAGTTATTTTGCTCAGTTACTGCGTACATTTTATTTTAGTCTGCACCTGCCATTGGTCCATCATGATAAGAGAAGATACTAATAACATGCTAATTCTGTGACAGGAGAGACTTCATGTTGTTTGCAATTAGATGCAAAAATAGGCATTAGTGTCAGCAATCAGTTAAAATGATTTGGAAAGTATCAGCATATTTGCAAAAAGCCAATTCTGTGCATCCCTGCTGGTCATCAATAGTTACCTTCATTGTAAGAATAAATAAAGAAATGAAGACGTGGGCTCAGCTCTCTGACTGTCGTGTTTTTACAGGCTGGTTACATGTAAATCAACTTCATACTGCCGGCTCAGTTTCGACAGTCACTTACAGGAAATCAATTTGCAAATGCTCCTGAGGTTAAGTCTCATTTTTGGGTAGTTTGAAGGTCATGCAGAGGAAACGTTTGACTTCTGAACAGGTGCTAACAGCAAAAGTTGTCTCATCTTCAGTTGACAGGTGCTATTTTTAACTGGGCCCTTCTCCCCATTGTACGTCCTGACAATTCTGCGATGCACCATCAAAGCAGCAGTGAGACGTACGCTGCGAGGAACATAAACAAGACTGGATCAAGTGCTCAGAATAGCTACAGTGCATAAAAGAACCACTGACCCATATCTGCAGTGACCCACATTTAATTGGACACAACCACAGAGTGGGAAACAGATCCCCAGAGTTACTTGGCAGACACATCTAGCAACCTTTACCTAAGATTAATATAGAACAAGAGAGAACTGTGATTCATATCAGGCTCCAGGAAACACCATGTGGTTCTCTATTGTCTTTAATATCTGAAATATGAATCTGGAATCAATAATGTTGATGTTACAGAAAAAATGAATCAAATATTGGATAGATCTGTAAACAACACCCTGCTGGTTGGAATTAAATAAACATGCTATTATGCCATGTTCGCGGATGCCATACAGCCAGCCACAGCTGGAAGAGACAAATGAATTCAAATGAGTTCAAATACATCTTCTGATGTGTCATTGTGATCACAGCCAACCTAAATGCTCTTCTACACAGCAAACAGCTGAGCTGTTGTGCACAGATTCACAGTTTATAATTGGGTACAAAGCAGTCATGCATGCTGAAGCCGGCAGTTTATTTATTTATTACTAAAAGTCCAAATATAGTTTCCTCAAGAGAATCATTATATTCTTTCTGGCATATGAAGTGGGATGTTACTGGGAGCTCTAAAGGGAGATTCAATTTTGTTACTTAACTGCAATCATATTCGCAGAAGTGACATTACTGCAAGCATAAAAGTGAAATGATCACCTAACTAAATAAAAAAATAAGGCCTAATAGCTGCTCTAATGATGAAAAACACAGTTTAACATAATGAGCCTATCAGGTGCTGTCAATACTTAGTCTGGATTACTGCAAAGATATGTCCGTTTGTATGGATGGAATCAATGTTACATCCAAATAATAATAATAATAATAATAATAATAACAACAATAATAATAATCATATTAATAATAATAGATTGAATGTATTAATGTATGCTACCACTGCAGTGTATGTGGTTCTCTGTGTGAATATTTGGGGTGTTATTGTTCTTTGGGACTTGACTGAGCGTGAGCTTTTTTTTTTTATCTGATTATTTAAAGTGTTGCATCATCAAAACCACCCAAAGGTAAACTGTAAAAACAGAAAGAATCATCTAAATTTCCACTTTCTGAGGGTCCTTAAACTAATAATCTGTGATGTGTGGTTCCATGGGGAAAAGTAACCAAATCTTAGCTTCACGGTTGTGCTGTTTCCATAGAGATGCAGGATTTTATATTTGAGTGAAAAATGAGCCCACAGTGAGCAAAAATGAGACAGGAGCAAAGTACTGAGAGCTTTGTTGAGTATAGGATATAAAAACTTTTTTTTTCTTTTCTTTTAACAAACATTAAAAAAATCTGAAGTCAATCCTTCATAGGCAGACATGCTGAAGGTTATTGTGTCGCCCCACATTACACAATAAATCTTGATGTTATTTACATGTTAGTGATGTGACAGAGAAGTAGAAATGTAGGTAATCAGTGTTGATTTGGTGTTTTTAAAGAGGAAATTACTCCCCTTCCTCTCATTAGCTTCCCACTTTTAAAGGTTGATTCGTAGACATGGAAAACTAATGCAAATAATAGACACTAAAAACAACCACAAAACACACCTACACAAAATGTAAACAAATTTAAAAAACAGACAAGGTTACAAAACCCATTTTTTAAATTACAGTGATGCTTTGCGGGCCTACAGGCGGGGTCATATTAGTTCCTGTGGTGTGTCTAGCAGGATGATAAGCTGTGTGGTTCAGAGGTAGGAGTGTTGACTTCAGGTATGGGGCTTTAACTTGTGATTTAACAGTGAGCCATGAAGCTGTAGACAAGGTGATAATAGATACTGACAGTCGTATATTTATTCGTGACAAAGCAACAGGATTTATTTATTTTTTGTCAGCAGGTATTTATGCCACCAGCGGCCTAATGACAGGGGCAGCGTGCCGACAGAGTGTCAAGTCATGTGACTGTGCATGTGTGTGTGTACTGACTACTATAAAGAGACTCTGTATGTGTAGTTTAGTGGTCTCTTGTTTCCGCAGTATACACATAGACACGCTATATCGAGCTGCGGTTGCTTTCGTGGTGAAGACTTTCTATCAGCTATGTAGAGAATGCGTGTTTGACTGGTGTCGTTCTTTTGTACCTGAGGAACACCGACATGTAGGTTGCAGGTTTGTGCTTTAGTTTGTGCGACTGGAGAATCAATAACAGCTGAACATGTGAAGCATGTAGCTGCTACTGCAGCAGCTTCACCTGCTCTGTGTTGCTTTAACAGTACCACCAATGACCTCATTTAACCCCTCAGCATGTCAAGAAGATTAATATTGTCTGCATTTCCTTCAATGCTAGTTGACGTTGCTGAGCATACAGTCGCTCTGTTGAATAATATCGCTATATGGGGTTTGATGTTCTGCTCTTTCGCCACTTGGAGTCTCTCTTGTAGAAACATAATGCATTGGGAAAGTATTTCAATGAGGTTATTTAACTTATTCATGTACATTCGTTTCATTCGCTGTCTTGAGGCTCTCCTCAGCTTCTCCTTCTCCCCTGGAGTTTGCGCCACTCCGGTCTTTTTGTTTCTGTTTCCAAACACAGCTCTACTCCATCTGACAGATCGAGAAAACAGACACATGAAGAATGAAACACAAATTTTAGCATATTTTACAATGCTAGCATGGTTGTGGCTGGATTGTTTTTGTGTGCCCAATGTCTCTGGTTGTAAATAACCCTAAAGGGAGGGGGAGGTGTCTGTTTGTTGTGTTCTAAGATGCTGCTGCTCTACTGACGTCGAGTGGTTCTGACAGGATGCACTAAAAACCACATTCAGTTTTGGTTTCGTAAATGATAAAAATGACTTTTCACCAATTGTCAGTGTCACAGAAAAATAAAGTATAGATGTGGGTTCAGCTCCCTGTCGAGCTTTCACTGGCTGTGCCTTTAAGAGGGTTCATGTGCCAATTAACTTTGAGTCAGCTTACACATTCACACACACTGCTGTTTGATCGGTTTGCAAATGCCCTTTAGGTTGAATCCTAAACGACACACTTCATTTTTGGGTACTTTGAAGGCCACTTGTGGTTCATGAGCAGGTGTTACCACATCAAAAAAAAAAAAAAGGCTTATCTTAAATTGGCTGGTGCTATTTTTAACGCTGCCCTTCTGCCCCTCGTACGCCGACAATTCCCTGATGCTGCTTGGAGGATAAACAAGACTGAATCAAGTTCTCAGAATAGCTACAGTGCATAAAGGAGCCACTGACCCGGCTCCGCAATGACCCACATTGAACTGGACACAAACAGCGAGTGGGAAACGGATCGTCCTGTGTCACCTTGGCAGACATAACCCTCACCTAGGATTAATATAGAACAAGGGAGGACTGTGAGTCCTATTGGGTGACAGGAAACACTGTGTGGTTCTGTATCGTGGTCAATATATGAAATCTGCAGGAATGTTTGCCCAACTGACTTCTGTGAACGACACCCTTCGGCTGTTTTCAGCTCAGTGTTCTAGACTTCTGGTTGTCTTGAATGCATTTAATTACATATTAAGCACAACAAGTTACGTCCCTCCTTTTTTGGCAGCGCATGTGACCAAACTTTAATTAGTTGTAGAGTCTGGATTCTTTTTCTTGGCCATGGCTTCTAGTCGCTCACAGCAGACAATGGAAAAAAATAAATAAAAAAACCACCACACCCCACATGCAAAACATTTCATTCTGCCATTTCAGAGCCATGAAGCTGTAGAAGAGATGACAGTCTCTACTGACAGACATCTATTTATATGGGGGAAAACAGGCACTTTGTGTCAGCAGCTCATGCCAATGGTTTACGTCGCCGGCTGACAACATGTCAAGTAATGTGAACGTGCTTGTGTGTACTGCACGCTGCGGAGAGACAATCTGTACGGACAGTTTTATGTTATCATGTTTCCAACACTTACTATCTTGTGGCAGCACAACTCGGTTTGCACTGAGAAGTTTCTGACCTTGACCTCCAAACATAGTCTTAAAAGGCTTTCTCATTAGATTTTAATCAAATGAGCTTTAATTTGCATTGTAACTCTTTCTTTCATACATGTTGAATTTGACCTTGTTACCTCAGCAAACTCTTGTAAAAGCAGATCAGGATGCACCATATATGAGGCTTTTTAAGGCTAACTGCATACTTTCAGTATTAATGCAAAAAAAAAAAAGACAGAATCTGATACACGTTAAACTTTCACTTTCCTTTACATAACAACAAGGAAATATTGGATCACAAGTGAGTAGCTGCAACAGAAGTCTTTTCCTTAAGTCAGCATAACCAATCTACAGTCTATTGCAGTATGTGCAGCTTCTTTGCACACTTTAACTGTTATCATGTGAATGAAACGTGGTCACTGCCTGGTGTTCAGTGCACATAATCCAGTTAAGATTACTGACATGTGACCAAAATTTAGAGAGTGCTGCTTAGATTAAATGTGATTTTCCCCAAAATTAAGAGAAATTACAGCATGAAAGTTTTTTTTATTCTGGGACAGACAAGCAGACTGAGAGGAGTAACAGCTATTTATTCTCACTACTAGATCACGTGGCTGATGGCCTATTAATAAAGAGGGATGACTTAAGATGTTAATTGTAGTGAAACTCTCTCTGGAGGGACCTCAAGACTGTATTATAGGTACCTGATATGTGGTGTTGTTCCTCCTCTTTTCAAAGTTGGCTGTTTCACTTCAACACAGATGGCTTTCTTAACTCCTCTCTCAAACCATCTGTCTTCTCTGTCCAGAATATGGACACTGCTGTCCCCAGAGGAGTGTCATTTATACTTAAGATGTAGATTTACTGCTAAGCCTTTTCTTAAAGAGCTGGCTCTTCTGTATTAAGCCATGCAACTGTGGAGCAGTTGTTTAATCTTGACTGCAAATAGATTTGTGCACGCCTCGCTGCTCTGCGTATACAACATTGCTCAGCTTGTGTTTGGGCGTTTTAACCACAGGGTGAACCAGTTTTTGCCTCCAAATATTGTCGTGTCTGAAGCGCACAGGGTTCTTGTGTTTCTCAGACACATTAGCTAAATACAGGATGACAGTGTTCTTTTCTTCCCCATTTGACTTCATGACGTAGAAGCTCTTCTCCGAACATATCATCTCAGTGGACTTTAAATTAAAAGTCCCATTTGGTGAAAATCCATTTTTATTGTGTTTTGTAGTTGCTATAAACTTGAAGGTGTAAAATAAACGTCGTAAAGACATTAAGGCCTTTTACTTCGGTCATTCTTTCAGCCACTTTACAAGCCAGGAAGGCTTGTAAAGCACAATCCAGCTCAACCTGTGATTGACAGAAGTAGAGCATGTTCTTCCTGAAGGGGGCGGGACTAGCAGCAGCTCATTGGTTTTCAGAGTAAAAGCAGAAGTTATGCAGTGATGGGCTGTGTCCGAAATCATCCACTCACTCCCTACTCACTATATAGGGACCCCGATATGAACTATGTAGGGAGCACCTCGGCAAAGTAACATTTGGGACGCTACTCAAGATATTAATTACATCATTCGCTAGCTGCGATTTGTGCAAACACATCAAATTCATAGTTTACTACGTAACTAAGAACCGGGTAAAATAAAATTTCAATAAAAACATAAATGGGAAATTACTTACATCTTTATGAAAAGTGTTCGCGCTCTCGTTCACCTAGTTTGCATTTCTTTTCACACAATGCATGATGGTCCACATTGCTCGGTTAGTGACCATCACTACTTTTCACGGAGCATTGTGGGATATTTTGAGCGCACTACATAGGGTGTAACATTTGTAACTTAACAATCGGACAGCACCGCAAAATGGCGAACACCCTATATAGTGCACTATATAGAGGACAGCCATGGTGAATTAGCCATCGTTGCAGTATTTTGAGTTGGAAAATTTAAAGACATATTGTGGGGATGTGGTTTGCTGAAAAGGGGCCCAATATGACTTTTCAGAGACAGTCACTGCGTCTTCTATATACAGTTTCAGGAACCAAAAAGAGTCAAGTCGCCTTCGACTGAAGCATTTGGGGTTAACCTGACCTGGATGATTGAGGAACAGCATACTTATTTGTCTTTGGCAATGATATAGCTGCTTTGTCACATGTAGCCTCATTCCATTGTGTTAAAAGTCATGCACTTTGCAAAGGATCACCATTCAGCCCTGTTTGCCTGCCAAGCAATGTATCCAGCAAATGACACAAGGAGGATGGATTACAAAGAACACAAGTTAAAACAAACTAAAACAGAAACTAGAACCAAATGAAATAAGAGATGAAACTTTAAAACAATAGTCAAAATAATCATCATCACTTGCACCTGCTGATTGGTTACTGGTTTTAAAGCGGCAAATAAACTAACTCAGATCAACCAGTTTGGCAGCATTACAGTGAAGTAAAACTAGCATGCCTGGTTGCACACTTCGACCCTTTTGCTTTCACTATTGGTGCAGATTGGAGAGCTGCAGGAGGCAGAGGGTTAACCTCGCCTGGAGGGGAGAGGGGATGTGACGCTGCTGCTGCTAGTACATAACACCAACACACACTGTCTGCACTCAGCGACAAGCAATCACTTCTCATTCACTACACTGCCGAACAGTACTTTTTTACATCTTGGAGCCACGACAGACGGGCGTTTTTTCATCGAGTTTCTCCTTTGAGGTAAATTACTGCTGCTAGCTTCGGTCTCGTTTGTTCACATCTGGAAAGTTGCTACCTTTTTGGTCAACGTGGGCATCAGTTCCCCAGAGGTAGCTAGCTAGCGTTACTCTTGAAAACACGTTTGGTAGTTTATGTCGCAAAAGATAGGGGGTAGTTTGAAAAACTAGCTTTACCTGTTTGAGGATGTTAAAGCTTCACGTTGAAGTCTCGGCAGCCTTTCTCGTAGGTGAAGCCAAAAATAGCCCAAGCTGCTAATGCTAAATGCTAAGGGCTGCTCCCACATGTCTGCTAGTACAACGTTATGCGGTCTGCTCATGTCTGCCACAAGTTCAGCTGCATGGTCGTTATTAAGGCTTATGCACAAGTTGTGACAGTTTTGTAGTATCCACAACGCGACGGAGAAGACGGATTTGTTTATGCTAATGTCACTTTTAATGAGCTAACAGCACAATTGTGTCGCGACGTTAGCTTCATCATGCAGTTTCTGACATCTGCAGCCTTATTTTAACAGTTATTTGTGTCAAACCAAGTAGCTCCTAAACGATTACACCCTTGGTATGTTTGTATGTCAGTAAAGTTAAAATGCCAACCATATAACCGGCTGTTTGTGAAGACTTTAGGTGATAAGGCTGCCTCTAAACCTCTGGTTATCTGTCTGATAACGTGAGACCTCATTACTTCAGGCTAATGGTCCCAACGGTCAAACTAGCGAACCCAGTTGTAAACAGACATTAATGTCGTGTTGTATGTGAATTTAATATGTTTATTTAGTCCAACTTTAGACATGTTATTTCTATTTAAATTCATGTAATTTGAAATAAGCAACCCTCACACTTCGCGTCTCTGGCAGTATTAGATAGTAGCACACATAGTCCTATCACCCTGCATGCACTCACATGCGTCATGGCATAAAGCCCGACAAACTGAACGCTACACCAAACCCAGTTCAGAACTCTGCCAAAATACCATTCCTCTGTTCCCAAAGAGGCGGTGTGTAAAACTGAGAAATGTGTTGGATTATTTATGACACACAAGAACCCAGTGTTTAATTCGGCTTGGTTTAAACGCTGGAAACAGTATTTATTGTTTGTAAGATTTCAGTTTTTATTGTTGGTTCAGCTGGTTTCAGACAGTTGGCCAGAAACGTAAGCCAATCCTTAAAAAATGTATCACTGACGTTAAGTGCTGCGTGGTGGTGGTGGTGCTGCTGCTTCCCAGTGATAACTCGGCATGTGCTTCTGCATTGTGAGAGGCAGACAGAGGCGGGGGGCTAACACGGATAACACTAGCATGGATAATGTAACACGGATGACCGGCAGCATGGACGCTGCGATGCCGCATCTCTGTCCGAACAACAAAGACAGGTTAGAAATATGGTATTTGGCTAAGTACGAACGTGCAGCGCAAGTGGCTAATGTTTGCTAGCGGCTGATAATGTAGGTCACCAGGCCAGTGAGCGGTATCGCTGGTGTGGGGACGACATTTCGGGGAATTTAGTCCTTCGAAAAACGTTGAATTGAACAGATTAAACGCCGTGTTATTACTTGGCATCCACCTTTTTTTAAAGAAAATATATACAAAGCGTGTACGACTGTCTGCGGCGGTTCAGTTGGATGTTAGTGGGTCACCCGGCCATGTTTTGCTTCACACGCGGTCGTTTGAGGACTACTGCGCTGTTTACATTTGCTTCGAGTTATTTCATAATTGGCTTGTTTTTAAAGATTGAAAATAATCCTGCTTAGTGTTTTTGAAGCTGAGACAGAAAATTGGCTCCACTGAGAAAAAAATAAATCACGGTAGGGCTCTACATGCGACGTGCTACCCGGTCGTGCATTTTCTTTTCTTTGTGTTTTTCATCACGTATTAAAGAAAAGGCCATTTTTTGCTAAATTTAGACTGCAAGTTTATTACGGATTTATTTGTGGAGGAAGCGGGTGCATCTTGTACCTGCCACGCAGGCGCACTGACCCCAGGCTGGCGGGGGATGTTGATGTTGCCATGGTTATGTCTTCCTGTGAGAAGGTCACCAGAGCTCAGCCTGCAGAGTGGATGTGTAGTGTTTTTTTTTGCACAACATCAACAAAGCTTAGATAAACATCTGCACACTGAGTGTTGTTTTGCGCAGTTGATTTAAGTTGTTCCTCCTTATTATTTTGCAGCATGGCGGATTACCTAATCAGTGGTGGTACCGGCTACGTCCCTGAAGATGGACTCTCAGCTCAGCAGCTTTTCTCTATCGGAGATGGCCTGACATACAAGTAAGCTTCCCTGCATCACACACTTAAAAAAAAAAATCTCTTTAAATTAATTAAATCATTTCAAAGTAAGGTTTCCTGATTTTAAAACCTCACCCATGCGAAGTGGTGGGTGACGTGTACGCACCAGTGCTTTGTAATGGCCAACGCATTTTGAACCAGCAGATCTGACCAACAGTGTGTTGTCTCCGATGGTCATACGGCTGAAGAGCTATGCTCTAAAGGAGATGGGTTGACTTACAAGTGAGTAAAAACAGTTATCTTTAAACTGTTACGAATCCTCTGTCTCTCCAATTAGTGAATTCATAAAGGGGAAGCAAATGATTGTCCTTCCAAAGCAACTTTACTTTGACTGCAACAAACTATTCCAAAGTCTCAATCTGTTGACATGAGCTGAAGTGCATGAAGGTAAATGCAGGGCTTGTTTCAATGCTTAACTCGATCTTGGTCACAGGGATGAAATTTGCTTCCAGTGGACATAACTGCATTATTAACTTCAACTAATCATCGAAGTGCATGACCTGTTCTGTAAATGCAACATGCGTGACAGAACAGCACATGCTCTTTCTCACAAGTACTTTGCTTTGATAAAGGTACTAATTAAGCACTAATGTCTCACCTCTTGCTTTTCTCACTTTCCTCTGCTTAGCATTTTTTGGTGACACATGCTTTACAAATCACCTCATCATGCTTTTTGACTGAAACTATCTTTAATCCATCTGTGCGATCACCCTTTTACTATCATAAGCACAAACAACCAAAGCAAAGCATTGTGTTACTCAAGTCTAGTGGTTGTTGGGCACCGAGAAGCATACCATTTCTTCTTGCATTTCATTTACTCCACTAAAACATTTTTCCTAAATCCTTCACCGTGCTCTTGCCAGCGGTCCTGACAACCACTACAATCAATGCTTAACATGGCCTCTCATCATGCCCTTAAGGACCAGGAGTTAATGCGTTACTATGTGGTTTCAATCAGCCAAAAATCTTTGAATTCTTTGCTCTAACCATGCCACTTCTCATTTGCACAAGCTAATTGAGTAGAAAACATTACGGTGTTTGAGTGTAATCAAGTGCCTCATGTCTGAAGAAAGGTTGAGCGCATGATTGCCTGGACTGACATCATGTGAATTTCAGGAGGGATTATGGGGGGATGGGGCTGGTTTGAGGATCGAAAGCCTGCATCTGTGTTTTAAAAGCCATTTGTTTGAAGCCTTTAACAACTGCGACACAAACAACAGTGCAAGAGTTTCATCATGCATTGTTAGATGTCTTTGAGGCAGATTTCTTTACTCGCACACCTTCAGATTTTTTGACACGAACGTACATTCTGTAGTCGTAAATCTTTTGTTAGGATGTTTTCTCTCAGTCGAGGAAAAAGAGAGTCAAACAAAGAAAACGATACACAGGAAGGCAGAAACAGCTTTGCGAGTGAAACAGCTTCCTGCGTTATTGTGACCTTCAACCAGGTGCAGAAATCATGTTATGAAGTTAACTGAACATGTTGTCTTTATCAAATCTGCCTCCATCTTGCTGTCTGTACTCCCGGCGTGGCCTTGAAAGTGTAGGTGCAGCAGCAGCGCTTCTGTTTGAATGTAGAGAGTCTGTCTCATCTTCAAAACATCTCTGTGATCTCATGCCACTTTCTCACACAAGCCCCAGGCGGTCGGATGTGCATAAACATGAGGTTATTGCTATTCGCACAAGACTGACGACCTCGACTCACCTGCATAATTAAAGCTATACGTCATCATGGAACTCTGGATTTGTGTAGTCTTGTCAGGTGGGGTGGAAAGAGGACACACTGTCCAAATTGCAACAACATCTAACCAACCTTACCCCTTTTTATAGCCTTAAGGGAGCGTTACATTGCAAACTGCTTTCTATAAACTGTGTTTGTCGAGTAAATTGGGGTGTTGCAAGCCAGATTTTGTGATTTGCAGATACATTCCTGTAGCTACTTGTAGTGAAACAAGTCTGTTGGTGTTATTTCTTTGGCGCACAAGCCTGCAGTGACAAACTGATGTGACTCAGATGAGCAGGTGTTACCCGTAGAACTTCACCTTGATGCTTCATTTACAAAACACCTGATTGCGATGCGCTTGATGTTTTCTCTGCATGGGCATTTAGATTCTCTTTCATGCCGGGGCACACGAACCGGCAGGTGAGGACAATTTGCGGCTGCTGGGTTTTTTTTTCTTTACTTTGAAACGCTCCCTCTTAGCACCGTGCATTTGTCTGCATTTAACAGTCAAATGAAAACCATAATCAGGTGCGACCCGAGCCAGTGTTTTCTTTACTATTTGAATCCAACACGTCGAGCTCTGGTTTACTGCTGACCCATAGTGGGTAGGTACAGCCTGTGCGCTGCAGCTGAGGTTTGTGGCTCCTGCTAAATGCTAGCAGATGTTTGTTTGGGCTTTCCGCTCGGCCCCTCGCTTGGTGTTTGTGGGTGTTTTCTCTCTAAAATGAGGGGAAACAAATGTGCAGTATCCCATCCAGTGCATCTATTTCAGACTTTCCTTTCCCACTCCCACACTGAAGCCGAGGAGACGAGGGCGATCTGTCAGCAGATCGGGCCTCTACTTTCCTCGCTCAGACTGGTTATGTCCACCAGCCGTGCTCGCTGTTTACCTGTCTCATTTATTCATGCCTCATAGTTTCCTCCAACATCCCCTCGCAGCATAAAGCTTCACTTATCCCTCCATGTTTCCATCTGTCTCCTGCCTATTTTTAACACCCATCTGCAAAAAACCACAAAACACATACAGAGTCTGGCTGGAAAACAAACACATCATTCCTGTGTCTGGCTCTTGCTTCTCCACTCATCTCTTTTCTACCTCTTATTGTGTTTATACAGGCCAAGAGCTGAAAGAGGTTGACTGTAGCTTTTTTTTTTTTAATCTAAGAACAAGACGCACCCAGCTGCACTTACTGTCAGCCACTGTGCCACTTTGTAATTTTCTGGGAAGCATAAAGAGACACAAAAGAACATTCAACAATGGATTCTAAACTATGATGGTGTCCTTGTTGAAAATGTAACAAAAGGAAGTGAAGTCCACCACCTAAAAGAAACAACTAGTATTTAATTAGGCTTATGATTGCAATCAGACGTTTGTTAATTCTTGACTAATCTCATTTGTTGTGTTATTTTCACCTTCATATCCGTGTTGTGTGCCCACCTTTTTGTCAGTAGCGCTGTCATGTGTTCACTTTTCAGTTCACTCTTGTTTGCTTTGACCCACTCAAAGTTGGGACGTTCTCCAGTCCTTGTTTTCTTTGAGATGCAAGCCATTGTAATTCATGTTGATTTGAACATGAGGAAAACCGTACCTCCTGGAATTTGTGAGGAAGTACGGTGATGCTTTAGACCTCAGTGTTGCTAACTTACAACCATCATCCCCTCACTTTGCATTTTGTTTATGTCTTTCAGTGATTTCCTGATCTTACCCGGCTTCATCGACTTTACCTCAGACGAAGTGGTGAGTACATGTAAAGAGTACAAAAGGGCATTCAAGGTCTTGGAGCGTTTCATAATATTGTCACAACTAAGTGTAACATCTGAGTAGACTTTTTTTTTCTTTTCCAAGCAAGCCAATCACTTCTTCAGTTCCTTCTTACTCCCCTCATGATGACAAATGTAGCGCTGTCAGCAGGCTGTTCTTGGCAGAGGCTTTTCCTAGACCCTATAACAGTGAAGTCTTCTTTATTTTTTCTGTTTCAAACTAACCTCCCGACTCCAGACCTCAGCTCCATTTTTATAATTGCAGCTTTTATAAAAATAGTGTTGTTTTTGCCCATTCGAAACCGTCTGCAGCATTTCTTCTCTCTTGCCGCCCTGCTATTTTTTGCCCGATGTGGTCACCCGCTGGCTGCTACCTCACCCTTGTGTTTACATTTGTGTCTGGTCAGTTGCTCATCCATCTCTCTCAGCAGATGACGGGAGAGTTAATCTCGGGGCTTTAGATGAAATCCTTCTCCGCTGCTTTGTCCATTTCTGAGGGGTTTTAATTTAATTTATCTATAATCTGTCGTCTGTTTCCTCCAGAGTCACAGAGGGCTTGTTTTACTGTGTGAGACATTGGCCTGCCTGCCATGTTGTCATGGACTGGTTGTCTCCACAGAGTCCTGCTCTGCCCTAGTTTTTGGATAGGGAGCCGATTCACGCTTGAATAACACAAACGCTTGCACATTTGGCTTCAGTCACCACTTTGAGTTGTGAGTAGTCCTCAAAGCTGCAATACCTTAAGGTTTGCATGCTTTTCGCGAGGTGTTAGAAACTTGAAGAGGGGCCTCGTACATGTGGTGCTGCCGTGGGACATTCTAGGGGGTCGTGATGTTTTTGACATGCTTTTCTAACTCTCAGCTGAATTTAGCAGGTGAGTGCAGTTGTGCTGTTCAGGTATTTCTTTTGCCACCACCACGAACCCCTGAGAAACAACGCCAGCTGCCTCCATAGTTTATGTCCCTCCCTGATAAAAGCTCAAACAACACAGATTCCATTTGCTGGTTTCCCATGTGTGAGGAATGCCAGAGCGCTGGCTGTTGTGGGAATCGGTGATGAGTAAAAGTAAATGTGGCTGTTAGAGATACTGTAGGGTGGCTCATTTCCATTTTTCCAAACAGTGTCAGGTTTCTGCCCCTGAGAGGAAGGACGCTGTTTTATATGGACCGTGTGTTTGATTTTAATTTAGCAGATGAACTCTGAAACTAAATGTATATACGTTTTTACTCAAAAGAAGCTCTTGTAACACAATCTCATAAAAGTTTGCTGGCACTGATTTAGAAGCATGAACCACATGACGACACTACAGTAGTGTACTTACAGCGCTCCCTGGTTCAGTCTGCCCCCTGGTGGATTATGATCCAACATGTCCCTCTTAATGTCTCATAGGACCTGACATCAGCACTCACCAGGAAGATCACACTGAAAACCCCTCTCATCTCCTCCCCCATGGACACTGTTACAGAGTCAGCAATGGCAATCGCCATGGCGGTAAGAAACTGATAGCATTTCCAGGCAGAGCGTTAATTTTCCTGAATTTTCCTGCTGAATTGTAAAATCTCGTGTCATTCCTTTCCAATTTGCCAGCTGATGGGCGGCATCGGCATTATTCACCACAACTGCACACCAGAATTTCAAGCCAACGAAGTCCGCAAGGTTAAGGTAAACTATGATTTTGTGCAGTTTTTGAAATGTTCTGGGGGTTTTTTGTGTTTTTTTATGTTAAACAGCATTTTGTGGTTGAAATGCTCAGTTAACATATTTAATAGTTGTAGTGATGGTTGTGGTAGTTGGATCGTGACTGTTGTGTTTTTTATTTGTTGTTGTTGTCCTCATCACTCGCTGTACAAAACAGACTAAATTACTAATGTGAACAAACCTAATTTATGTCTTCGATGAGTCATACCGTTGACTTCTCTTGTTTTGTCTCATCTTGTCTCTATTTAGGAGACGGTAATTGTTTGGCTTGTGTGTTGTTTGTTTGTTTTTTGTTTTTGTGTGTGTCGTTTGAATTTATGTTTGTTACTTTTATCGTTGGTTTGTTGTGTGTTGCTGTTCATTTGTTGTGTGTGGAGTTTGGTTTTGTGTTATTCTTGCTGCTTTGCACTTGTGCTGTAATAGTAATAATGATAATATTAATAATGATGTTTGCTTTCTTTTGGTTTCCAGAGGTTTGAGCAGGGATTTATCACAGACCCAGTTGTTATGAGTCCACGCCACACAGTTGGGGATGTGTTTGAGGCCAAAGTAAGACATGGTTTCTCTGGTATTCCTGTCACAGAGACAGGAAAAATGGGCAGCAAACTGGTGGGCATTGTCACCTCCAGAGATATAGACTTCCTTTCTGAGAAAGATCACGGCAAACCTCTGGAAGAGGTGCGTATATTTATGTTTTTAAGAAATCCTACATCTGTATGTTTACAGAATCACTCATGTGACCGTTCCATTGCTGTAATCATGCTCTGATCCTTCCCAGGCCATGACTAAGAGAGAGGAGCTGGTAGTTGCTCCAGCTGGTGTTACACTCAAAGAAGCCAATGATATTCTGCAGCGCAGTAAAAAAGGTGAATTGAAGTGATTGTCTGAAAGTTTTAAAGTTGGATTTTTGTCTCTTTTGCGTAATTGAATAACGTTGCTTTTCATCCCTCTCTGTGACCAGGCAAGCTTCCCATTGTAAATGATAATGATGAGCTGGTGGCCATTATTGCCAGGACGGATTTAAAGAAGAACAGAGACTACCCTCTAGCCTCCAAAGACTCACGCAAACAGCTGCTGTGTGGCGCCGCCATCGGGACCAGGGACGACGATAAATACAGACTGGATTTGCTAGTGCAAGCTGGAGTGGACGTGGTCGTACTGGTGGGTGCTTTTAAGCGCAGATTGCAAATGTGGATTGTAAATACAGTACAAACTTCATACTTACACCACAGGCGTTCCACATAGGGGAGAGGATCTGTTTCAATGTCAGAGCACAGTGCTGCATAAATTTGCATTTTAACACTGATTCCACAGAAATTGCTGTAACTCCTGACCACTTGAAATTAATATCGATGTGTCACATGCAGAGACAAACAGATGTTGCAGCATCTTCACTAAACAATGAGTCTTTTGGTCTCATAAGAAGGGAACAGCTTTTACTTGGGGAAATTATTGATGAGAAACAACTTGTTCTCCATGTGCTTTTTTGTAATGAAGATCACGATGAGTTTTATTTTTATTCTGAAAATGCTGATGTTAAGCTGCGCCCACTTATAAAAAGATTTTCCCGTCGCCCATCACTTTGTAGCTGACAGTTAGTATTGAGTGCACATTCCAGGCTCTGGTTGCCTCGGTAACCAACCATAATTAACCAACCCAAATATTTCAGAGTGACCCCGGCGAGCCCGATAATTCACCCACGTTTAATTTCTTTAGTTCGCACATATGCGCTTTAGTAAATGGATCAGTCTTTTATCAACTCTAAAGTAACTGCTTTGGTGAAGATCAGTCTGAGAAGGGCTGCTGTGTAACAACAGATTTATCTCTGAAACTGTCTCTGTGTGCGACGGAGAAAAGTAAAGTTTCTCATTGGCTGTTAAATCTTGCCTGGTCACGATAGATATCTACCCACACAGCAAACATTTCATTTGCCAGTGATTTTAGAAATGCAGACCAAGACATCATCTTTTCAGTTGTTGTCCGATAGTGAGTACAGTTGTGCAATTTTGGTTTGATGGAGGCTAAAATGATGAGTGTAGATTCTGATGTAGCTGAAGTGGAAGGAACCGAAGCTGTGTATGTTGTTTCCTTGTGGGAATTGTTTGGATAACTTAGCGATGGCGTCAATCAACAGCATCCTTCACACACATTAGTCGCCTCTCTGTCTTGTTTAATGTCATTGTTATTCCACTGTCTCTGACGGCCACATCACTGCTTGTCTCGTTCTGTGTGTTAAGGGGCTTTAGTTAAAGTACTGCCTCTGATTGACATCCTGAAACTAAAGCATTCATGAAGTGTATTTTCTGCTTTACATGTGGATACTCCTTAAACTGTGGCTACACAATGTGTGCAGACATTGTGGAGCAGAATGTGTTGTTGTACTGGCAACACCTCCAGTAAACATACACTGTAGGATTGGGTAAATCGCAGACAAAATAAGCGGGTGAGCTTTTGTTTTGGGATTATTGTGGCTTCAGTGCTGTGAATCTGTCACCATAGTTGTTTATTAAGGGTCAATTAACATCTACAGACTGAAGCAGAGTATGCAAGGCAAGAAGTTACTCAGCAACCAGCAGCTACTAAATATATGCAGACTAAATGCCCTGTTTGATACAAAGATGTCCTTTCCTGTATACTGGTAGTTTAACTGAAGAAAATATAGACACTGAATGAACAAATACACACCTTGCATAGAAAATATAAATAGAAGTCTGACCTATTTTTTTTAACACTTACACGCTCCTCTCTGCCTGGTGTTGCATCGATTAGTCTCGTCTTTTACTCTGTATTGTTCGCTTTTTAAAGACTACTGTACTTTATGGTCAATGTAGTTTATGCGACATTAAAACCTTTAATGTTTTTGCATTTCTAGGACTCTTCACAAGGCAACTCGGTGTATCAGATCAACATGATAAATTATATTAAACAGAAGTATCAAGAATTGCAAGTGGTGGGAGGAAATGGTAAGTTGAAACAGAAAACACTTGAGCGTACACGCATTGCTGTGTCCTCATGAATATGTACGTCAGGTTGGAAATAAATCACCAAAATGTTATCTAAGTGTGCACACATTAACCGACCGTTTTTGTTCTTCCTGCAGTGGTTACAGCAGCCCAGGCCAAGAATCTGATCGATGCCGGCGTGGACGCTCTGAGAGTTGGCATGGGCTGCGGCTCCATCTGCATCACACAGGAAGGTACAGGACTCATCCTTCTTACTCGCAGTGAACACAGAGTACTGCAAATGGAATTTCATTTTAGATAAGTGGTTAATGTATAGCACTAAGTTGTGACCTAATAACGGCAACGAATTTCAATGTAGGAGGAGGAAAAAAATGAGATAAAAGGCATAAATCTTGCTGCTTGCTGCGCCCGTTCTGTGTCTGGTTATGAGCTACAGTGAGAAGAAAAGGCTATCAGTTGCTAGCGGTAACAAATACCCTGAGACCACTCCTAGTTGTCATGGTGATTTGCCAAGGCCTCTGGTCTGTGTTGCTATGGGGACCGGTCTCTCATGTTCAGACTAGGTCACGTTTACCAAAAAGAACAGAAGAGATGTGTTTGCATCAGATCAGGAAGTGTCTCTGTTGGTGAAACGGACAGCTTTTCATTTGGAGTTTGCTGATTTCAATATCGTTTTTCCCACGGCAGTCATGTTAAACACGCTTTTTGCCTTCCAGTGATGGCATGTGGGCGGCCCCAGGGGACCTCCGTGTACAAGGTAGCGGAGTACGCCAGGCGCTTCGGTGTACCAGTCATCGCTGACGGTGGCATTCAGACCGTGGGCCATGTGGTGAAAGCTCTGTCTCTTGGAGCATCGACTGGTGAGATTTTAAGAGATTGTGACGTATAATGTTGGAACACTGTGGGCTCTTATCTAAGGCTTAGTATGTCACACAACTTGTATCTTTAGAGATATCCAGTCTTCATAAGCTGTTCATCACAGCAGGGATGAGGGTGGGTTGGGTAACACAAGAACACTGAGATACATTTCTCCCGTCTCCCACTCCAGTTATGATGGGCTCGTTGCTAGCAGCAACCACTGAGGCTCCTGGAGAGTACTTCTTCTCAGACGGTGTGCGGCTGAAAAAGTATCGTGGCATGGGCTCCCTGGACGCTATGGAGAAAAGCACCAGCAGCCAGAAACGCTATTTTAGGTATGTGGGAGGCCAAGTGCAGATAATTCAGCATTGTAGCTGGATGAATATTAATCGAGCGATTTCTTATCCACAGTGAGGGCGACAAGGTCAAAGTAGCCCAGGGTGTGTCAGGCTCAGTCCAGGACAAAGGCTCCATCCATAAGTTTGTACCGTACCTGATAGCAGGTATCCAACATGGCTGCCAAGACATCGGGGCAAAGAGTCTGTCTGTCCTCCGGTGAGTAGTCTGTCTTGATTCCTGAATATAATATAGAGTGAATGTACATTATATTTACAGTGCTGGTCTTTCTCAGTTCTATGATGTACTCTGGAGAGCTGAAGTTTGAGAAGCGGACCATGTCTGCACAAGTGGAGGGAGGCGTTCATGGACTGCACTCGTAAGTACAGAAACCCACAGAAAAAATGTGTCCACTGCTTTGACTCGTGTGGATACTTGCAGTTACACTTTTGTTGCCTTTGTTGGTTGACTCCAGTGTTACTGTACTCTCTGTTAAGTAGTGACTTCAGCAGGCCTTATGTGTAAATCAAAGTAAGAAGGGACAATATAGCAATGAGTGTTTTAAATTACAACATATGTTTTATTCTTGTGAAATAAATCAAGTATTCATACACTAATTATGACACAATTTTGCATTTTGTGTGCAAAATGTCAAAGATTAACTCCACTGTGACAACATAATGATCTGCAAAAACACTTTATGGCCGTTATTCAAAAACCATAACTCAGGAAGTGAAAGGGGAAATGGTGAGCATATTTCACATTTGGTTGAACACCGGATAGGTGGCACAAGCTTTGGGTGCTCACCAGTTAAATCCCTTCAAAGTCTTCACCACACAGACAAGTGACAGTTTATAAGAAACCCTGAACTCTTGACCCCTTACAGTAAGATGATCCACTGACTTGGTTATACTGTTGGGGACATTTTGCTGGCATGGTTTGGGTTCACTTTGTCCTCATAAAGTCCTTCCAGATATTACGGGCATCACATTGCTGGCTTTATCAGTCCATTAAAGTGCGTCATTCAGACATACCCACCACTGACAGAGAGAACCGCGGTACATACGCAGTATTCATGTGAGATTGGACTGTACGTCAAGTCACATAATTGATAATAATAAACAAATGACTAAATCTAAATTTGTTCTGTAACAGACAGTTTAACTGCAGCTTATGTACCGTGAGTCTGTGAAGCAGCTCACCTGTCTGAATTGAAGAAAGGTACACAGTGTGACTTTCTTTTAGATCCTGACAGATTGTGTCTCCGTGATAACTTACGTCATACATGCTACTCTCTCACTTCAGAGACACTGATATGGATTCTGCTGCTGTTTGATGATGCAGGTATTTAATAAACTCAGAGGAAAGAGTCCTATGAACACCTGGAAGTGACTAAACCTAAGCTCCTGTTAACATTCTGTCAAAACTTGAATTGCATTCCTTATTGGTCTCAGTAGTCTTGACCTGCTATGGTCTGTGTTCATTGCAGTTTTATTTTTATGGACAGTTCAATTTGTAACTGATGTGAAGTTACAGGACAAAGTGAACAAGATTTCAGCAGCAAACTCTGCCTTGGGCGTTTTTTCTGGTACTTAAATGTGGAAAGAAGCCTCGTATATGCTGCTTCATACAAGTCGGCGTATGTCACCTGTGCATTAATATGGCCGCATACAGTTCAGATATTTACTGTGTTGAAATGTGACACGGCCCGACCCAGTGTGACTGCCGTCATGACTTTTACCAAATACGTGACCAGGGTGCTCATTCACACATGTTCATTTGCCAAAAGATTAGCAGAGTACATATCTGAAAGAGGCTTTGAGAGGAAAGGTTCACTGCAAATGAAAACCGAGTTGGTCTGTGTGATCCTCTTTATCCTGTCATGGAACATTTCTATGATGGAAACGGTCTCTTCCAGGATGACAGATCTCCCATCCATAGGGCAGAAGGGGTCACTGAATGGTTTGATGAAAATGATGTGAATCTCGTGCTTTGGCTTTCACAGTCACCAGATCTCAAGTTAATGAAAGAGCTATGAGATTTTGAATTGATGTGTTAGACGGCACTCGAAAGGGAAGACAGTTTTATGCTCACAGGTTTGATTTATGTCAATCTTTTCCTCTTTTCCTCATGATTAGTTATATGTTTGATCAGTTTCAGAGAAACTAAATTCTTATGTTCAGAGTTATTGGTTGAATATAGTAATCTGAGGAGTCTATTATAGAGATCTGAGGTTCTGTCAGGTTTGGAGTTTCAGTCTGACGAGGCTCCTTGGTCAACTTATGGCATGTAAAATAGGCTACAGGTTTCTTAGATGCCTTAGTCTCATCACTTGGAAGAGGTTCTGTCTAAAGAATGTCGGATTTTGAGGGTTACAAGGTACAGAAAACTGTACGATGAGGTTTAAACTTAAAGCCATGACAACTTTTCCACACTAAATGTGAGCATATCTTTGGAATATTGGTGTTCTATCTCTCCTTTAGAAGCTATTCCAGTGGCCAAACACCTTTGATGTGACACTTAAACTTTACTAGCTGGCGGCAGTTCGAGCAGATTTTGGTCTCCAGTCTGTTTTCCCTGCGTGTCTCTTTGTTGCTGCCATGACATCACAGATGGACGCATTAGACCGAACAGCAGTTAGTGAGAAATTGTTGTAGACCAAATGCTGATTTTTTTTGCTTTTGTGTTTCTTTGCCTTCACAGTTTCGAGAAGCGGCTCTACTGAGCACGACAGCGGAGCGCAGAGCAGCGATGCACGTGACATACCCAGTCTAACAGTGACCAAATGTTAAATTGCCACTTCAAAAAAATACGCACCACCCACTACAGCCCCTCTCCGCCTTCCCCCCTGCGTCGTACCCACCGTTGGTCTCTCTCTGTCTCTCTCCGATCCCCAACCGGCCGATTCGGGGAGCAAAGGGGGGCATCGTAGCGAAGTGAGAATCTTCAACGTGACACCTGACTCTCTGAACACCTTGCACTTAAGAAGTGGCGCATCAGGGTTTTTTGGAACGACATACACACCTGTATCTTGAGCATACAGCCCAACCCCACCCAATAACGTGTGTTGATAGTAGCGTGAGTACGAACTGTGTGAGTTAAGGGTAGCGTGTGTCTGAGTGTGTGTGGTGTAGGCAGACAAAGTGAAGGCGTTTACTTGTCCAGTTAATATTAGTGAGGTTGAAGACAGCCATGGTGCAGATCACATCGGCATCCTTTGCTGGCTTTGTTTCGGGATTCACGCTTACCAGCAAGCTCCCTGTAGAAGCCTCACGCATCCCAGTTCTTAAACACACTAGTGCAGAAAATCAAGACCAACACTTGTCTCTCTGTGTGCAGTGTGCCAGTCTATCGCAGCATTTTAAGTCTTCACAGATATACGCTACTTGGAGAGTAGCCGCTTATACTTCAGCGCATATTGTTTACTCTGTGTATTGTGGATTCTGAGGTACGAGATATTGGTCATGGTTGTTATCCTGTCGACTGTGTGTCTTTCAGTGTCGCCTGAAATCAGTACAGACCCACAGTTTGGTTTTTGGCTTTTTTTTTTTGTTTACCTCTGTGAACATTCATTTACCCCTCGAAGACATGCTGAGCCAAATAACCAGTGTCCCATCTCAGTGCAGAGAATTCATAAGTTAAGCATGTAAGGGACCAAAAGCTGAACGTCAGGTATGTTTAAAAATGAAATTCAACTCAAATCTATCAATCAGAAATGGTTACGAAGGAGGAGAATGACAATTTCTTTGCCCATAATTTGAATACTTTTAGATAAAAACAACTTTATATTAAACCTGTATAGTCTCTGGGGGGGCTTTGAATTGAGCATGAAGGGTTTTTGATATGCATGTTTGTTTTTTCACTAAGCCAAACACGGCTGTATTTATATTCGGCTTTAATTGCATACATACTGCCAAGTGTATTTACACTTCCTTTGACACGCTTCTTTTGTAACTTCAAAACCAAAATTGGTGCAACAAGTTGCTCGTTACCTTGTCACTTGTTCCTTCCTGCGCTTTCATGGTGTGGCATAGGTTTCTCTATCATTTTCTTTCTTATATATTTGTTCCTTTTCACCAGAGATATGCCTTGAAACAGGGATGGAAACGGGGCTGCACACGACAGCTCCGCGAAAATGAATTCAAATGCATAATGTTACACACCTTCTCGCCTCCTTTTTCTTACTTTAAAACACTTTCGCACTGTTCAGCTTATGTAGGAGTAGGCTTTTCTAACATTTTCATACTGGATGTTTTGTTTTTTTTTGCCAGATGTTTTTGTTTTGTTTATTTTGTTTTTGTTTTTTTTGTAATAAAATGTCCCAGATTGTATGAGTTGCTTTCTCTAACCTGCTAATGTACTATACCCTGCACAGGGTTCACTTGACTAACAGAGGTCTTGCAACTGGACTGAATTGCAAGAAAATGTACATGAGATATATGAAGATATAAACCTATATTAGATGGAAATGACTGCTGCTTGTTTTCAGTTTCCCACCTAAAGAGGTAATTCAGGTTTTTAAAATGTCTTACTTGTCATATACTGAGTCCTGTTAGTCCATCTAAAAAGCACAACTATAGTCATATGTGAGATATCTGATTTTTTTTTTTTCCTCCAGTGTTGCTCTTTTGTATGATTTCAGCTTCACAACAGTTGCCATAACACTGGTAGCTTCTCTGCAACCAACAACCAAAACAGCACGAAAGCCCTTTTTAGATGGACGTTAAAGACTCAGTATTCAGTCAATTCATAAGGGGATTTTGAGGAATATCACTTAAGAACTTGTTTGCAGTAAAACACTCAACAGAGGAAAGTTGCTTTTGCTGTTCAATATGGTAAAGAAGAATAAATAAAACAAAACTGTGTATGGACTACTGTCTTTTTAAACACACGTCATAATGCCAGATCCTCAAGGAAAAGAAGCCAGATATTACAAAACAAACTTTATTAAACAATGTGTTGAGCAAAGTTATATTTAAACATAAATAAATTAGTAAGCCTGTCATACAAGTTGCCGTCTGGATCATATAGAAGCACGTGATAAATGTAGTGTGCTTTTTTACCAGTAGAGGGCATTGCTGCACCATAACTGCAGGTGAGATGCTTATTGGTATGTAGAGTTCCAACTTTATTTGAATCTCATTCATTTAACATGAGATTTTATGATAATCGGCAGAATCGGAAAGGGTATGACTTCAGTAGTATTTAATAAGTGCTTATTTCAGTCACAGTACTATCTATTGGAATGTTTGAATGCAATAAAAACATTTGTACAAATCAGTTCTTGTTATATCACCACTCAGTAAAATGTTACTATTCTTTTTGACTGTATCAAACTTCACCAGCCTTTATCAAACATGTAAAAATTACAAATTACCTTTTGGCTTTTGACATTCTTGGCACTTAAACCCCCCCTGACATTCAATAGTTACCACATTTAGCTCATCAAACTTCCAAAAACTTTCCTTTGGCAGCTGTTATGGTATCTGCAAAGCTACCATGCACTATCAAATAGTGTAAAAAAAAAAAAAAAACCTTGACAGTCAACCTCCGGTACAATCCAGACACCCTTCTTAAGTCCTCAGTATAACCCTTGTTTGACCAGACTCCTTTATAAATCGATAGTCTCACTGCAGATGCTCAAGGCATCGATTTGTCTGCAGACACTGATGAATTCCTCCTGCACAGACCGGTCTGCCTCAGTTGAGATGTCCAGGTCCAGGCTCTCCTGTGAAGCCGCACCCAACGTTTGGTACTGCTTCTGTGGGTCAGAGGACGCCATGTGGCCTCCTTGCTGGAGAAGCTGCCGGGCTTGCCTCTCTGGGGTCGGGCAGAGGACCAGCGAGGAGCTTTCCATGGAGGCTCGGTAGAGCGAACAGGAGGAAGAGCTGCCCCTCCAGCGTTCAGGCGAGGAACAGCTGGAGGAAGAGCACAGGGAGGGAGATGGCGGATCTCCTTCAACACCGTCATCTTGAGATTGGGTGCAAGGGGGCTGAGAGGCCATTTCCACACAGGAAGAGGTTCGATAAAGGCCAGGGTCAGCTGACAGAGGATCACTGAAGCCGTTGCTGGGAAGTGTCCAGTGGTGGTTAACAGAGAGATCGCTGCAGCGACCAGGCCTAACAGGACTGAAGAGGCTCATGGGAAAGAGGGCCTCGCTGAAAAGCGCCTCATCTATGCTGCGACGCAGGTTGATGGGAGAAGGTGGTCGTAGGTCAGTGGTGGAGTCACTGGTGAACGAGGATCCACCCGAAGGTTCCCTGCCTCCTGCATCCTCTGGTTTCTCTGAACTCTGGAAATCCAAATCTAGGTCCAGGTCTCGGTATGCCAAGGCGCGGTTGCTGTGGTAGAGGAGGTCCAGGCCGTTCAGACTGCTTCCAAGCCTCTCATCCACCAGAGTGTAAAGAGGAAGGCTCTCTGTCTCTCCAAGCCCAACAGTGTCCACGATGGCGAGCTTCTCTTGCTGGCTCAGTGTCCACTGGTAGCTCCCAGGCAGGATGGGTGACTTGGACGCCAACAGTTCAGTCCAGCAGCTTCCAGCAGCTGGAAGGTGATCAGAACAATACACTGGCTGAGCAACCACCAAGGCTAAGGTGAGACAAACCCCGAGCTCACACAGCCTGCAGCTGAACTGGAAAGCCCACCACGGCCAAGGATGGAAGACCTCCTCTCCACCTGCAACACCCATCGCATTGAGCATCGCATATAACTGAAGTCCTGCACATGCTAAAGAAAACAACGCCGAAAGACAAACTGTTACAGCTGCACGGTCCCAGTCCCGGCTCTCAGCAAAGGGGCAGCGGTTATAGCGCTCAGCTGGAGTTGGAGACGTGTTGTTCAGGTGGTAGATGTGCTTTGAATCTGCCCGCACATAGATGTAAAACACAAAATAGGCAGAAGATAGAAATGTTGACAGTGCCACAAAGGCTCCACGAGAGATGAGTGAAAGAAAGAGGCACAGGGGAGGCTTTTGCTTGTAGAATTTCAGCAGTGTCACCGGACCAAATGCAGCACCAAAGTGCAGGACAACCAGGCAGGCCAGGAAGCAGGGTCTCTGGAAGGCTGAGTAGGAGAGCTGCATTCTTGAGCGCATGGAGAGGAGAAGGAAAACCAGACCGAAAGCTGCAGTGAGGCAGGGAAAAGGTGCCTCGTATAGCATCAGAGAGGCCTCTGTGGAGGGCAAGCGGTCCTGGTGGCCATAGGCATCGTAGAGGAGTGAGAAGGATCTGGTACAACCAGCAGCCAGGAGGAACAGGCTGACCAGAGCGAAGTAGCCACAACCAGATGGGCATCGGAGTGGCAGGCAGAGCAGATTGAGCGCTGAAGCTAGCGTCAGCATCGCAAAGACGCATCCGGCGCCGTAAACATGTGCCTCCCAGGCCAGGCCCCAGGCCGCCATGGCGCTGTTCCAGTCCGTGTACAGGGGCACCAACATGGGTGGGGCTGGGACCAGGAAGGGGCTGTCTGATTGGTTCATGGTGGTGGTGTTTTGTGTGGGCTTGATGTACGAGGAGGTTGTGGAGTCCCAGGTGTAGGAGAAGTTGCAGATCCCAGAGTGTTCTTTATTGCAGTCTGGAAGGAAGGTGGCGTCACTGTCTGCAGTGTTGGACATCCAGTCGTCAGTGTACAGAGGAATTTCCCTGGGAAAGCCTGGAAAGAAAGTAGATGCAACTTTGGTTAGATTTACTTTAAAGATGGACAAAGGATAAACAAGATTAATATCTGAATATGCTTGAAAAGAAGAAGAACAAAAATATGCATCAGCTTGGAGATGGTAATAGCTGTAAACATCTACTTTTATATCACTTCAAGGCATGCTAATTGTCTGCTCGAGAGAATACATGGAAGCATTTAATCAATGTTTAAGCTATCTGGGCTGGGAAGCAAATTGGCTCCGATCCAGGATGGTGAAAGAGTGCTGTTCTCTTAATGTGCTAATCCTGAGTAAAAGCTTGTAAGAAGGCAACTTCAAACTGAGCGAGGCCCAAAGAGGAGGTGTGTGTGTGTGTGTGTGTGAGATCAGCCCACTCAGAACCACAAAGCTAGTTTTTCTTGCGTTACGTAAGCAATTACAATCTGGAGTTTCCATGCGAGCGTTGTTAATTATGATTGTGTGAGATGTGTTTTAGCGCTGAAAAGGAAGCGGTTTGGAAATGAAGGAGCAATCACGTATGTATGTGTTTGTGTGAAATTTCCAAGGATGCATGCAAAGCTCATCTACGCCGCACGCATTTATACAGTTCAATTACTGGAGGATGACTTGAATAGGATGTACACAAGTCACTTCACACAGCATAAGGCCTCACAGATGGGCAAAAAAAGATTTTCCTCGCATCCACGTCACTGAGCTTCGCCTCCTTGTTCTTGTTTCATAAAACACAACTGCAGAAAAGAGCTTTGTGAGACCTCTAGTAACAGTGGCAGCTTGAAAACCTTGCCCTCATAAAGAAAATGTGCAACAGAAAAGAGGCTGCATCTCAGTGATTTGCACACACACACTCAGACTCATCAGTCATTTTGCTGCAGGCAGCCTTATCAGAGACGATAAGTCCTCCATAAAGAGCCAGGTGCTATAATGGACCAGGGGACAGGGACAAACGGGCAGGATAAACTGACAGCGCAGTCAATCACACGGCAGACAGGTTTAGTGGAGTGTACACTCGTAAATATAGTTTGCAATCATTTCGATGTCAGCCAACGACTTTTTTATCGATTAAAAATTTGGCTAAGTACTGGTGAAAAAAAAGCACAGCCATAACTTTTGTCTACAGCAGCTAAAAAAAAAACAAACTGTGTTTGAAAGGCATTTAGACGTACCCGGTAAATACATCATGTATGGAGGTGACGTAAGGTGCCAGTTTAAGGACATAAATGTGCAGACATCAGCACCACAAAACCCCAAGTCTTTGCATATAGAATGAAGATGTCTCATTTGTTTCCGAAGTAAAACTAAAAGCGGAATTCGTGTGGTTTAGCGCTTTTGCTTTAAGTCTTTCTCACACGTCTTTTATAGGTTGTATTCTTGCGTTTCCCATCCCACCCAGTCCTGGTCCCCTAATTCGCTCTTTTGTTTATGATTTCCCTTCAACGCCCGCCTTCAAAAAGGGGAAACTCCCATAGGTGGGTTTGTTATTTTTAAACTGGGACAACGCCACTACTCTCTTTGACTGCCCTGAATTTTATAAGTCTCTTCCCATGCCTTATGTTTTCTGCTCTGCTTCTTTTTCCACATGTATAGACCCAATGCATCGCAGCTGCTATTTCTATTAGGTTTAATATGTCCACTTCTGCAGCGTTACAGAGAAACAGAATGGTTTTAGAGCTCTAGTATTATTGTTATGATGCTGAGATGCAAAAAAAAACCCATTTTACTCTGATTCATTTTAATGTGTTTTCTATACTCTGGGTCTATGTGTGGAGATCTTTGGTTGTGTATTCGTGCATCTACATGTGCTCGTACTGTACTGTTCAAGTGCCCCTTGTGAAAGAAGCTGTGCTCTCGTTGGCCTCAGATCCTCCTGAGTGGTTTCACGAGTGCTCCAGAGCCTCTCCGCTGTCTGCCCGTTGTTTGACTTTATCATTATTCCTCTATTTGCCTCCTGACCTCAGAGCTGAATCACAGTCCCAGGTTGTGATGAAAACGTCAAGCCTGAGGATATATGACCCCTCAGCCAGCTGCCCTTGCATCTGTCAGTGTGACGCGGCAGTTTTATTTCACACTGTCCTGAGCTTAATCATTTCCTCAACAGGAGGAAAAACAAGATGGATTTTTTTTTTTTTTCGGAGGCTTTGTGTTTGCGCTGATGCAGTTTTTTAAAAAAAATTAAGGCCTGATGACTGTCAAATAGCAAACTGCTGTTGAGATGGCTCCCTTATGCATCTTTCTCATAATGATCCCTCAGCTTTTTTTTAATTGTGCTATGTTGTTAAGAGCAATATGGCAGGGAAGAGAGTTAGATAGATGTGCCAGACGGTACACTTAAACATGCCACACATGTCTGCAAAGTACATGATGTACAGCCATTAGGCCAGTTAAGCAAACAGACTGAAGAACCTGTTCCACGCTGACATTTAATTTGAACACGCTGTCCTGAGGTGCCTTGAACATCCATGACATTCTGGGCAATTTAATAAATGAGAGAAAATAAGCAAATATTTATAAAAATTAAATTAAAAAATTAAAGAAATTCAACTTTGGTTTTCCTTTTTTGGTGATAGATGCCATGATAACTTTGTCATACTGCGCAGTCGACATTTTTGATTTCCCTCTAATTCTAGCCATTGTTGTGTTGCTTCCATGACTTTATATTGCAGTGAAAAATGAGCTCACGGTGAGTAAAAATGTGACAGGAGCCAAAACACCCAGAATTTGGGGTTAAATTTTATTGATGTTCAAAATAAGAGTCTACAGCTAGACGTGCAACTCTAAGAGGCTGTACTTAGGCACGTTGAGCTAAATGCTAACACCATTTTGTACTTACATGGGCAACATTAGTGTAGTTTATTAGTTTATGATATGGGGACCATGTCCAACACAATCATTGGACCGGAGTTAATTGACATCTGTAGTTTAGCAGGTTATATTTAGCATGGTCACCATATTAGCTTAGCTTAAGCATCTTAGCATGCTAATTAGCACAACACAAATGCATATGTGAGGGTGATGGTAATTTAGCAAATCTGATCATAAATCAAAATACTGGAAAAATCTTTTGTGCCAGAAATCCAACCAACAGTTAAAAGGACATTGAACATAACACCACATGAGAATTGCTTTCCAGGAAGTCATTGTCTGTAACAAATCTGGTAATTATTGGTAATTCATCTTGCAGTGGTTGACATATTTTAGACTGAAAGTGGTGGACTGACCATCTGACAGGTCAATCCCCAGTGCTGTGACCCTAACACGGCTGCAAATCGACAGATAAATCAATGACAACAATAAATATTCCTTCCAGCTCTTCACTGAAAGTGTAACGGAACAACTTGTTAGTTCAAGCTCCACACTGAATCAGTGGAAAATGCATGACGTCCATGTTGCTGATTCTCATGTTAGAAAGTACAAATCAGCTGACTTGTGTTTGTTTTTGTTGAAAGTTGTAACATTGGCAGTTTAAAATTAAAACACTGAGTGTGTCATTGCCCTCATAAACCTGCACTGTATGCATGCCCAGACGATGTCATCTTATCATAACAGACAGTAGCTGCGTGGGAAACGTGGCTCGTGTAAAACAAACACACAGCTGCAGGCGTTTTCAATGTGGGGGCGACTGATAAACTAGGTGGGACCGAGCATCGGTAACTCGTCCGTCCATTTGTTTACTTTCTAGGGCGATGACTTGAATGCCACTGGGTCAGGCTGAGTGGAAAACGTGACGGGCATCGAATTATAGTGCCGTGTTTGGCTGCCCCGCTCGTGTCAATAAATGTCACATCTGAGCTGCGGGGCCAACTGAGCGGCCTGGACGGGGTTTGGTATGTGGCGGCGGTGGCTACAGTGCAGGGATGGATCAGAGCATTACGTTCCACTGCATGCTGCTCGGTCATCTGACACATTCCTGTGGGAACAAGTCTCTCATGCCAGGCACAGCTGACACATCTGCTGGAGGCAGACACTCACTGAAAGCAAAATCCGCGGACACCAACCGAGAGGCCACAACTTAATAAAGAATTACAACATTTAATCTTTTAAAGACTTGGCATGAGTTCAACTTTTTTGAAAAGATGAAAAAGCTTTGCTGCTTGCTAGAAAGACATGTTTAAAAAGGGTAGCAGCTCTGTATCTGGTGCACTAGGTCAAATGCTAACAAATGATGAAAAATGTTGGACAAGAGGATCGAAACTTATGGCACAATAATATGACAAGCAGTATGTCCCAACTGTATGCAACAGTTCATACTTTGTAATGGGGGCTCTAGTCCCATATAGCTGGACCATTCTCTAGTGCTGACACAGTACTGTGCAGAATGGTCTGGCTGCACCTCGTTACCATTCTGCTATGGGGGATAAACAATATGCTGTGTTTATGTGTCTTTAAACCAATCACAATCGTATTGGGCTGAGAGGAAGATGAAGGACAACAGATAATTACTGGACATGGGAATAGTCACAAGCTGCTCGAATACTAACTTGCCTCCTGCACATGCACGCAGCAGTATCTTAAAATGCAGAATTTAACTGAGATGTATTTTAAAAATGTAAGTGCATGAGTGTGGATGTATGCCCACCAATAACATGATACAGATGAATGTCTGTATCTACCTACTTTCATCCCAATTCATCCATATTTTCTCCAACTGTAAAACTGCAAACATGCTGGTATTGATAATATTCAGCACCTTAGTTGACCATATTAGGTGCTAACATTTAATAATAAGTACAAATTGTTGCTGACAAGGACGGGAAAGCTGTTAGTCCTGCAAATGTCATAAACATAAAGAGTTCGGGTCGAGGCTACTTATAGACATTTCATATAATAGATTTAAAATTGTAGAGAGAAATGGGAGTTGTGATTTTGGTGCATATACTGTATGTCCAGCGCTCTCTGTTATATTTTTATATGACTATTGATGGAGAAATGTGGTACGATCGTTCCCTAAATCATTTCATACAACTCTAGGCACTGTTGCTCATGTGTGCTTTCAGTTAATGTGACGGTTCAGTTCTGACTTATGCCGTGTTGAAAGTGATACAGAAATATACCAGGTCAAACCAGGGTGTACTTACAGTCTGACATGTTTAATTGCCGTCAAATTAACGAAACAGAGTGCATATTTGAAAGGAGATTCAAAGATTATATTTATATACATTCTGTGGCCATAAACCAAAAATACTGACAGCGTTATAAACATGACCCACTCGCCACTGGTGGGCCTTTAACTTTGCTCCTTCAATTTACAACAACAACAACCAAAAACCACACCATATGGGGCCTTTAAATATTACCTGCTGTCACCCACTGAAAGCTGAGGCCCACCCAATGACAAGACACCAAAATTGAATTGTTGAAAACCTGTCAGTCACTATTTTATTTTATTTTTTAGATTAAATATTACAGCTGCGAATAAAACATTTTATGTGTTTTGGCCTTGTTTACCACGAAATAATTTCTTTTTAAAATTTTTAATTTATTTATTTTTTTTGTCAACCTGTGGTGACGTCGCCTGGTAATCAACCTCACCTGTAACTCACGCGCATCTCCCACAGCAGAGGCATGTTAGCTTAACGAGCTAGCTGCTTGTTGTTACCCTCCGGTGCAGATACAACGTAGAAACAGGGCATGTATTAAAGCGTGACACACAACGGGACGGCGGGAGAAGAGTAAAAGTTCATATTGAGCTGCTGTTCGGTGACCGGCGCTGTTTCCTCCGTCACAGAGTGAAGTCGGCCGACGCTAATTCAGACATAAATCAACCTGTCAGCAGGTACTTTCCCGCTGCGGCGGACCGGAAGGAACTAACAGGACAGAACGCTAACCTCCAGTGACACATCCCAAACCTCAGAGCATCACTGGGTGACACAGACTGAACTTTCTTCAGGGTTGTACTGAAATGCGACCAACCAAACTGGACTACAGTGAGATAAACTGAGGTGCTACAGTGCAGTCATCACACAGGTAAGATATTTACATTCTCTGTTAGTTTATTGTACACGTGAGCCAATGTTTGATGCTGCGTCCTCAGGTGTGTGGTTATGCGGCCTCTGAGCCAGGCAGGTACACTGTGAGGTAAAACTCAAGTGTTGTGGAATCTGTGAAACGTTTTGACTTGTGACAGTAAAGAAACAGGTGTATTAATGATGGCCGCATTCCATTTAGTGGAAGTCGTACTTTTGCGCATGCGGGTTCACTGTCATGTCTTTAATGGAACTGAGCCATCAATAACTCCACCGCCCTACTCTGAAAAGTCAAAGTGTGCATTGTAATATCATTATATATCCAAAAAGATTTAGTAAGTCCTCATACATAGCATGTCAAATTCAGTATGCCAAAAATACACACATGTCCTGCTACATCTGGCCAGATTTTGCAGTTTGCAACCCAGCATGCGTCAAGGTGCCTATGCGAGTATGCACAAGATTGCACCGCTCATTTTTCCCTATAGGCTGCAACGGTTAAAGTTTAAGGCACAATACCAATGTCCCAGTTGTACGCGTACTGCATGAGACGGTATGTACTTTGTGACGGCAGCCTTGGTGCATACTTAAAGCAGACAGAAAATGTTTTAGAAAATGATTGCATTCCAATCATAGACTGTATATAAAAGATAGATGTAGCATCCAGGTCTGAAAGGGAAGCCAGTGTGGTTGTGACATAAACCTGCATTCTTTCTGATAGTTAGCAGGTGGCGGATCCTCTGGTTGCAAAAAGAAGTCTGATTTTGTAGATGATTTCTTTAATCTGTTACCTCTGTTGCTATTTTCATGTGTTTATGGTCTCGATCACTAGTTTGAAAACTTTCTGAATACATCATGGTGTTAATTTAGTAAATTGTAGAGTGAAATAGATGATAAATTAGGTTATATTGTAGGGCGGGACTAATGTTGGCAGCTAATGTGTCACAATATGTGGAAAAACTGTGTATTTTATCTGCAGTCTATGATTCCAAATGCCAGTAAAACTTTAGTATGTCCCAATATGTAGTATGTCAAATGTAGTATGCAAAAAACACCAGGATGCCCTCCTACATTTAGTCGCATGTTTGAGTGCACTTCTTCTCTTATGCTATCTCTTAAATGCTTACTGCATGAAACGGTACGTATTTTGGGCATACTGAAAGTTTGCAATTTTAAATGCATGTGTTTTAGTTTGAAGCAGCTGCAGTTATGCATGCCGGTGGAGTGTGGCTGCACATGTGTTCACATTATGGGGTGTGGCAGGCTGTTGCCACACCCTCTATCAGGTGTTTGCTTGGAGTTGTGGCTTCTACTTGTGCTTTAAGCCTATGTCAGTGATTCATTATTTTTAAAAAGTCACTTTCCATTGGAGAATTTCAGCAGTGTTCCAGAAATAACCTGTGTCCATGCTAACACACTTGAAAACATAAAATGCAACATGGGATGGTTGTAAATAAAACATAGGGTTGTCTCCTGCACATGTAGACACGATAAGCAAGGAATTGAACAGCACAACAAGGTTAGCGATGCCTGTAATTCATCATCCATGTCGAGTTATCCATGAATAGTCAAGACCGATGTCTATGTTTTTTCCGGAAAAGAGTGATAGGAGCGGAACAATTCAGGGAAGGACATGCAGTGACTGATAAGAGCCAATCAGGAGACAAACATGGGCTTCATCGCTTCTCACAGTGTCCGTTTCTGCCTGTCCAGACTAAAGTACAATCCTGGAGTTTTCAAACTAAAGATGGGTTAGCAGTGTTTTCAGCAGTCTGTGTTTTGGGATTTCTAAAATGTCACAGTGGGATGGATGCTAGGCATAAATACAGCAAAAGGAAAACATTTTAGTGTGGACCTTAGGGCTAGATGAAAGGGTTAGGCTGAAGCAAATCGTCCTGTGGGGGACAATGAATGTCGACAGTTACCAAATTTTTCATGACATTTCATTGCTATGAAGATATTTCTGCCTGAACCAAAGTAGTCGACAGACCAATTGACATCCCTGAAGCTACATAACACTAGCAAAATGGCCAAAAATTTACATCAACTTGGTAAAACTCCAGGTTAATCCCTCTTTCGCGCAGCTAAAACGTGAATATTAACATCACTGTCAGATTGATGGCTCAGTATAAATCAAAAGAACTCCATCCTGGTTGTCTTAAGTCAATTCTGTCAATTATTAATAAGCGCCGACAGCACGCGATAAATCAATGAGCAAACCCACAGTGGAAAAGCTATTAGTGCACGGGGCTGTATTTACGTCTTCATTTCTTTCAGCCCTGCTAATAAATCTTGAAAGGTCTCACCTGAGGCACCTAACCTGTAGACTGGCTGAGGTAATAAAGCAGGAGGATACGTCTGGTGTTACATGGACTACAACTACCCCGCGCTCGTCTTTAATTGGCTACCTCCGTGTTGATTCCGCTTAATGAAACTGAGGACTCCATGTAGTTTTCATCTGATTGCCTTCATTTTCAATTTGGCTCACCGCAGAAAAAGCAATTTAGTGGGAGCTTTTGGAGAAGTTGGATCCTGCATACTGACGAGGGGCCAGTCGTGTGTGTTGGGAAATGTGGGACTGAGGTTTTTTATCTGCTTCTGAAACCCTTTGATTCAATGCAAAAACACCTGCTGTGGGCTCATTAAAGCAAATACAAGAGTTTGTATGGCCACTGTAAATATGCACAGCCAGTATGTGTCGCAACAGATTTTTGCTTGAGGGAGAACACAGTTAAATAGCAGGTGCACAGAGTAGTAACATTGTTTGACTCACTTATTCGTGACACACCAAACTAAACAGCCCCGTGGCGTCTCATCATCGGCGTGTGGCACATTTGACAGGTCTATTTCTGAAAATCACTTGACAGCATCTGCTATTCTGGGCAAAGTAATGTGGGTTACATCTGCTCCTGTGAACTGGGCCAAAAGGAGATCTTTTAACAAACACGTTTGACCAGAAATTAGCTCCAAGATGATGGACTACTGTGTAAGAATTACACCTTCACATTTACTAGTGAGATTGTGACAGGCTTAGTCCAGAATAAGTCTGTTCATATTGCATATTTTTATTACTATGAATACATGCCATGAAAAGATGAAGAGTAAATTGTTCCTATAATATACTATACTGTCTGTGTTGCCAAAGCCTTATTATTATTATCTTTAAAATTCTATGCCATCAAGCTCTATTAAAAACACCTCAGTGATCCACACTGTTGCAGTAGGTGAGCCGTTCTTTCCTTGCAGTGATGATTGGCACTGACATTTATTTTGAGTGAACTCCACATTTACCTCCCTGCTGCCGTGAACGCTCACTAGACACTAATCCACTGCTGAAAATAGTCCCCCCCCTCAAAAAATAAAAATGAATGAGCTGTGTTTAAAACTCCAACTGTGAGACTGTAAGCTGTGCTTGGGGCTAAGACAGATTTGAAGTATTGAGAGATGGTGATGGTTTTACTTGTGTTGACAGATGGTTTCCATCCAAATGTAGCTCAAATCATAACTGAATTCCCAGAAAATCTACACAGGAAAATGCATTTATGTCTGTTTTTATGCTCTGCCATGATGTGAACATCAGGCTCATCAAGACAAACAGCTGGTGGAGTTGATTTTCCAGTCAGGTGCCATTAAGATATTGCAGAAGATGAGGGACGTGAACTAAACTTAACATGATGGAAACAATGTAAAAAATGTGACAGAAATATGTAGTTAATGGTTGTACATGTGTTCATTTGAGTACTGTCTCCTAATCGCTATAAACAGATCTGATGTGTTTCATGTCTTTATTGAAGCATCAAGCTTCAGTATAAGTTTTATCTCACGTATACTTAGGGCTGATGTTTCCAGGTTGATTGGTTGGTCGATATGTTCTCATCTAGTCACATTCTCAGTTGTCGGGACAAACCTTGGTGCTGCATTCTTAAGGTGCTAAAAGTGCTACATCAGTAGCCTTCCAAGGATCAATTTGTGATTTTTGGTGGCGGAAGGAACTCACCCAGCCTACTAGAAACTTCAGGGCCTAACTTATCTGAAATTTACTGAATGCTTACTCAGAGTTGGCTTCAAACCATGCTATGCTAAATAAGCTGTCAGCTTGGCTGCAAGTCAAGTGTAAGTTTTGCAAACAACACTTTGTACATCACAGCTCAACAGCCAAATATGTGAACGCGATAGGCAGACTTTCGTCCATATGTATCTGGGCAGGTGGATGCTCATCGGCTCCCACACTGTTAGATGATCGTTTCTTTGTAAAGTAACGAGTATACAATGATTTCAGAAGTTATCTTTTATCTGTATATTTGTTTTTTTGTCTAAGCCTGAGATAGGGCTAACAGGCAGACGTTGTTGCTGGTTTGGTTAATGTAGCGATAACGTGCAGATTTCCTTTTTTGAGTTGATTAAAAAGTGGTACCATTTCCATTGATCAAGATTTTGTTTGACTGCAGCCCCACAAACTTTGTATGGCAAGATGTATCTGAATGGACCTCTGTTACCTGCACTATTTGTACCTATTGTGTTTGGATGTTTCATCTCTAACAAGGAAGTGCAGCACACACACTATAAGAGCCTCCTGCCATGAATAGATTTATGAATAGAATAAAATTAAATAGATTCCAAAGCAGAGTTTAAAAAAAAACACTTTACAATTGCAGCAAGGAGCTTCTGTGTTCTCATTGTTGTAACGGAAGCCGCTGTCATTGAATCAAGAATTATTAATGTGAGGGACAGTACAGAGAAATAGTTGTTCAATGGGTGGGCATTGTTCCCCGTCTTTCCTGTTCTCAAGAGTTCTCTGAAGGCACAGCTTGAATGAGTAGTTTTCTCCTCCCATTGGAAGCAATTAGTAGCTGCAGGCAAAAGATGCAGGGTAATTGTTTCTCGCAGTCCTCTGACAGATTTACAGATACTGAAACAGCTACAGGACGGCTTATGAAACAAACGGCATGCGGTCTTTTTCCCTGTCCTCCTCGCAGCGTGACAGTGCAAACACATGCTTCAAATAAATCGGATTTCGAAGTTAGTTGCAGCGTTTGTTTACATCTCGAGGGATGTGTTTTCTCACCTGTGCTCCGTGGCTGGGACGTTGTCAGGAGCTCAGCGGATGGAGTGGAAACGTCTGCCAAACTAGCACCGCCGTCCCCGTCTGCAGCCGAGGGAACCACACCTTCCTCATCCTCCTTATCCTCTTCGCCAGGCAGCTCTGGGAACACACATGCGGTTTAACCCTGAGTGATCTCAAAGCGATCAGGAATACAACTTTAATTCACACAGCATTATAGCTCCAAAGCAGTCTGAGTAAAACACATTAGTGAGTCTGGTGCTTTCCAAAAGAAAGTTTAACCCTCCCTGTTCTCTGATCACAGCACGTCTGAGATTTAACTCTGCAGAAAATGGAAGGACTATATTTCTTAACCCAGTTCTGTCAGGGATCGGACTATCATCCACTTAGTTGGAGCCAGTCATCCATAGCACAGTAGACTGGGCCTCTGTGGTCTAATTACAGTGACATCCTTATGTGTATGTGCATGGGTGTGTACATCCTGGTTCGTCGCAAAGCCAGACTCCTTCTTGGAGCCACAGTGGAGATAAAGAAAGAACATTTCATGAAGAGCACAAACGGAGAAAAAAGAGATGCAAGACAGATGGCAAAGAGATGGAGAGAATGACAAATTAATAACTACATGACAGGGACTTCATTCTTTTTTTCCCCTTTGGCTCAGTTTGGTTCACTATCAAAATATGTTTTCACACTCAGCCCCCCCCCCACATAGGAATTGTGTGTTTTACATCATAGCCATTAATGACACCAGATGAGATGTGGGGCAATATGCAGTAAATGAATCTGTTGGGAGGAAATGAAGAGCTTGTGGGACAGCAGGTACAGTTTTAGATTATAGCTTCAGAATTAATATTAATAAAACTACCAAGGCAGAATAGCGAGGAGGATAATGAGTTAGGGGGAAAAAAACCAACATCGTAACAAGAACAAAGCAACGCAAGCTGCTGTCTTAGAAAATAATCTAGGTCATGTTCACAGCTCTCAAGGTAATCGTAAGTTTTAAAAGACTCCAAAGACGAATCCGCATCACTTTATTGCACTGTTGACTCCCACACAGCGAGAGCTCTGTCTGAGCCAAATGAGATGGAGAGTGATGAGGAACGGAGTTCAGCGCTGCACATGAAGGCACCTGCACGTACACATGTAATCTGGACTAAGTCTGAGTCAATCCCACATTTAAATCCCAAGTCTGTGAAACCAGGGACTTGAAAGTCTGACCGTGGAAAATCAGAAGCTAAAAACTGATGGTATGGAGCAGTTGTTTTTAAATTTAAATTTTAAATGTACGTCTTGTTTTCACCAAGTGTGAACATGAGAATGCATGAGAGTGACTCATTTATGTCACTCTGCTGTCAGTCTGAATTCTAACTAATGTATCAGTCTTTAGTGACTTAGTTTGTTTATCTCAAAGCTTTTCAAGAAAAGGTAGCTTATCTGGACAAAAGATTATTAGTTAAATTTGTTGAACTCTGTGAAAATCTGTTGCAAAATGTTTAAAGCACTGAAATATTTTAATCCTAAAACCTTCTGCTTGAATGTTCTCTAAGTTCCCTTCTTCTAAAAACAGGTCATTTCAATTGTGCAATGTCAAAGTCCTGATTAGTGCTAGTAAATTTGTAATTATTATGCGCATTTATAGCTATTATTCTGATTTACCAAGAGCTTTTAATAGTTTAGCTGAAAACTCGAGGCTTAAAGGTCCCATATGGTAGAAATCTGTTTCTATTGTACGTATGAGGACCTTGGAGGTGTGAAATAAAACGAGAATGCTTACTGCTGCCATTCCTTAAGCGCAGGCACAACACTGATTGCAGCAAACAAAGCGCACAGGGAGCTTGAAGTAGAGCGGTAAATATGAGGTCTAGAACGGTTGCATTCTGGCACTTTTTTTTTTTTTTTTTTAATCTAATTTTTGTAAAGAAACTGTAAACTCAATGTATTGTTAGAATACTTTTTGAAAGGCGTAGTCTCACTCATGCTAGTTCATGTCTGTGTCAGCTGCTGTGGCATTAGATGACATTACCATAATTTCGTCTAAACTAATGAGATCTGATTTAAACGAGATAAGACGAGTATATGAGTGCACTCACTCATTCACTCTCTCATGGACAAGGGAAGTCATCTCTTCTGCACATCAAAAGCAAAATTACTGATGAACAGCCATTTATAGAGACTGCTGATGGAGCAAAAATAAAAACAAGAAGATGAGATAGAGGGAGGCGTAAGCAGAATGTACTGCCTCCATTTTGCTTTCTGAGCAGCTCAACGTTCCACATGCAGGCTGAAGTATCCCTTTGACGTCTGCTTAATTTGTACATACATAATTTTCTTTGGTCTGACACTCTATCAATTTTTTCTTAGTCACCAAAAAGAACAAGGTTTCTGTGTGTCTGCTTCATTGTAAGCCGTGAACTGAAGTAATAAAGACCAAGGTTTCATCCAGAGATGTATCCCAAATTGCAGCACCCACACTGGGGAAGTCTTTGAGGCAATCGTGGTCATTTTTGGTGAGGCAGTTATTATGCAGTATTTAGCGGTTCACAAGATCCGTATTATCTTCAGCCTCCAGAAATGATAAGGGAAAGATGATGTTGCACTCCATTACACTTTTTATCCATGTAAGCGTTCAGCGAGTTAATGACAAGAATACATGCATGGGCTCATTATAAATACACTGAGCTAAGAAAGACTAGGAATGGGTTGGGGGGCAGTGCAGAAGAGATTCAGATGCTCGTAATTAGATTCATCATAATGAAGTAGTACGGCTTAGATAGACTCACTCATCTTACATTTAGTTTCTATCTGTACTTGCATACAATTGCATCATGTTGCTAATTTGGTTCATTTTCAAGATAGTTGCTAAGGACTGTAGAGTATTTTCTATCTACAGTCTTACTGAAGATCAGTCTGACATAATCTCTGTTGCACATTTCCATCCGTCACTTCTTTTCCTGACGTTGAGAACTGTCGGGTCAAAATGCATAAAACAAACCCGCTTGGTAAACTGAGTTATTATGAGAAGATTAACATAATATTAAAGCCACCACAGTGTTCTATGTTTGCATTAAAGGCAATTTCCCATGCAAAATCTATCAAAGGACATCAGATATTCATGTCACATGCTTTGTGTGTAAATCTATTTCCATAATCGATTAATCCGTCATTGGCCTCACTTTAGCTGTTTGGTCCATTGCTGGGATCGCAGAGGCAATATATCCTTGCAGGTATTAGAGATGTGTGCAAAGGTCCTGTCTCGCCGCTGCCCATTAGTACAACATACAGTAATGGAATCGGTGGGAGGAGGGGAAAGAAAGAGCAGGATAAAGGAAAGCTTTTTGGAGGAGAATTTACAGCAGTGGATTTACAAAACCTACATTTTCAGCCCCTAGTTCTTTTCCTCTCTTTTTTTTTTCCTGCTCTCTCTTCTCATAATTGCCCTTGCTGTCGGATGTCGGTGTCCCTTAGTAGGGAATTTGACACAGATGCAGAGCATTGCTGTTTTTTTTTTTTTTAACACCTGACAGCCTCCTCAAGGGCAATGCCACACAGCAAATGCTCTCTCGATCAATGAAAACCCACCCGCTTTTTGTGGTGAAGATGTTCAGCACCTCATGTCGCGAAATGATTCCCCCTGTGCAGCTTTAAGATAAATCACAGCACGCAGATAGAGTGCTCACATCGGGGTAATGTATGATAATGCGGGGGTACGGTGCTTTCATTTTCATATTAGTCTCCACCTGTGTCCTTTGGCAAGGTGTGCATGTTTAAACACTGCAAGACCCCAGTTCAGTACTACAACAAGCAGAAGTGCTATTTCTGTTGGTTTCCATTTCTCCTTGAATGACCAGGAGCTTCTCTCATCCTTGTCAAGACATTTCAACCTTCAAAGCAGCCGTAGCTGACATGTCTGTCTCCTGAACAAACTGACAGGGGATTTGTGTTTGTACAGACACAAAAAGATGGCAAAGAGGGAGGGAGGGATAGAAGGGACTAAATGGCAAGAAGCATGTTCAGCATCCACGAACAGCAACTGGCGAGCGGATGGTCCCACAGGAGAGGTGGTGGTTTCGCTGAGTGTGCGCCTAGAATACTGATACGTGAACACAGCAGCCCTCCCCACCCAGCTGAAAGCCCCCTTTCTGTTCTGTATGCCACCACATGGTGTACAGCTGAAAACAAGTGCAGACACAACACTGATCGCAGCAGACAAAACACAATATCCACCAGTTTCACTGCAGGCAGCGTAAAGTAGAGTGTGACATAAGAGGGCTGGAATGGTTCCATTCCAACACTGTAAGAAAAAACAAACTAACTCACAGAACCTGTAATTTTAACATATTGACAGAACACTTTGCTGCTTGTAAATATCTGAACGTTGAAGCACATAATTCATTCTCAAATGTGGAAACAGCAACTAAATAAAATGATTGCGTGTCAAGCTCCATTAGTAATTGCTCTTGAACGTCATGGACGATGGGTCATTGAAAAGCTCAGAAAACAAGTTTAGACAATTCTGTGGCAACATGAGAAATTATGTGTGCAGTAGAAAATAGTTTTATGACTGGACAGCTTCACAACAGTGAGTAGAAAGGCCTTGATGTGATTGTGTTGTTAGTGCCAAATCATTTAAATCTAAATAAAGAATAACATGATATATTGTTTTTGAGGGTGAATTTATGAAACGGTTGTTGTAGAAACATGTTCAGTAGAAATTTTCAAATGACTAGATTAACAAATATCAACGTGTTGAAAAGTAGCATTGGTACAAGGAAGACGCTGTAATTTTTTATGTGATTTATTTAATGCCGAATACATTATGAATTATAAAAAAATTAATACGAATATAAGGTAATACCATTGTGTTTAGATTATTCATTTTATTGTTCCCTAATTGTTTGTGTAATTTTTTGTAGACTAAAATTAATTTAAATGTATCTATATGCATACGCAGAATATGATTAAGTCTTGTGTGTATACATCCACCACACAGCCATTGTTTTTATCAAGCAGAAGCTGAGCATCACTGGTTGATAGTAATCGACTCATCATTTTCTGGCCTAACCTTTGACCCTAAATGATGAATGTGTCTGTAGACGGAGGAGACTCTCATTAAACATACAGACACCACACTGCTACCAGTGTTGGGGGATGGTCAGGGGAAAGGAGGTATCGCCTCAATGTCGTGTCAGGGTCTCCTGAAACCAGAAGCTGTTTGAGCTCATCATCTTTCCCTTTTCATGCATGCGGAGACAAAAACCCCCATCGAGGAGTTTCCAATCAAACACTCCTTCCTTCCATTCGCTGAGGTAATGGCTCATGCAATGCTGAAATGGAAGCACTGCTTGAGAATTCATCATAGATGGTTAAAGGGATAGTTAGAGGGGAAGAATAGTTTTATTAAAATAGGGTGGTATAAATTGCTTGCTGGTAGCAATTGTGAAATGCAAAATTAACTCAGGGTACAGATGAGAGCAGTAAACAACAGCATCTTCTTAACCACCCACAACATATTGCTCAACAGATTCTGATGCTTTAAAGCCTTGGAAACACCATAAAGACGAGTCAATTTGTGGTGGATGGTTCAAATGTTTTTTCGATGGTGTGTTTGTAAAGCTACTCCCATTTCTGAAAGCTACCATGTTGTTGCTATTTTTATATCCTCACGTTCAGCAGCCTGTTGTCTATGCACGAAGACCAGTGAGTATTATGATGTTACGTCAACAAATCATTAAGTTTTCAAAAAACGGTTCAACACAAAACTCATCAGTCTTGTTCCATTAATGCTGATTCTAGACATCTACTTATTGATTGTTGACAGGGTTTCAACAGGATCTGGATTTTATGCAAATCTCAGACCTTTGTCCACTTACCATGTCCAAAATGTCATTGATCAAGCCGGACTGTCTGCAGCCTTTTGACAGCCTTCTATTGAACACTAAAGACCTGCCTGCACATGATTGATCACATCTTTTGAGTCAATCCAACCGTTATTGATTTGTTTAACTTTGCTTACCTCCTGCTATTGGAAAGTTAACCCATTGACTCTGAGTTGTGCTTGTTATGGATTCCCAGACTAGTTTATGATCGATCCCCGGGGCGGTGGAGGTTATCCCTGGATTTTCCTCCTGCCTTGCCTCTGAGAAGCCCAGGTCAGCCTCACTCTGAGTGGGGTGAGTTTCTGACATTGTGGTCTCTCCAGCCTGGAGGGTGATGCTAACAGTGGAATCATTTGGTCCTGTAATAAATATGGTTTCCGTGGAGGTAGGGCGAGTAGCAGGCCCCAGAGTGTGTCCGCTGGTCAGTGTGGTCTCCACCAGTCCCGGATTTGTCGTTGTGGTTCGGGCTGCTGCCCATGTCAAGGCAGTGGGAACTGTAGTTTCTGGTGCTATCGTTGAAGAGATCTTTTCTGTAAAATCCGCAGCCTCCTGATAAACACTGTGTTCATCTGGGAGGTGTTGTGCAGTGGCACCCATGCTGGGTTCAGCTACTCGCGAGGTGCCCCATGGTGGGTGGGTATGTGTTGCGTTTTGTTCAGGAGCGTTAGTGCTGGTGGGACTGTTGGTGAACAGAGTGTTTCTGATAGAGCTGCTTGTGGGAGAGTAGGAGTCTGAAACAAGAGTATCATTGTCACTCTGAACTAAGCTGCTGTGTGGAGAATCTGATGTCCCTGTGGGAAGTGATTCAGTTCTTATCTTTGTCACGCTGGTTAGGAGCCCCTGAGTCAAAGTGGTGGGCGGTTGAGATGCTTCCGAAATGCTCTCTTCTCCTGAACCCGACTGGTCTTGCAAGTGATCAGTCGGTTCTGTCAGCCCTTTGACAGCTGTGGTCAATGCAGCTGTCTCGTCTTTACCGTCCGGATTCCCGTAAAAGGGGATACGAAAAGGCAGCGAGGGAAGGGAAGGGAGCTTTGGCAGAGATGGTTTCCACCAATAGGAGCTGGCTTTATTCTCAGGTGGGCTCTCGTGTGATGGCGTCGGTCCCCAGAGGGCCTCTTCGTCAGCGAGAGCCAGCCTGTGAAGTAGCAAAAAGTACCAGAAGAAGAGAGCCAAGGTCCGGTGGAGGCGAAGCATGCTGTCGACAGTAGCGCACGGACCGGTCACATGTTGTTCTCCATCCTCCTGCTCCCTGAGGCGGGTTTGACTGGCTCGCCTGCAAAACGGCCTAGAAGACAAGAACACACAGGACAGCGGGTGACACACTTTTCCTCCACCCTTGGACTGCTAAATTTGATCGCTTGATAGATTTTTCATCTGTCCATTTTTCTTTTCGTTAAACATTTTTGGAAGGCCCAGCTTTAGTTCCTCGGAGAGTGACCTGCTTTTTTAGACGGTTTTTCCAGACTCTAAAGTAATCAGCTATAGAAACTATGCCACCCATTACAAGCGACTGCTGAAGTTAGCAGGCTAAAAAAAAAAAATGTCACCCACCACAAATCACAACAAGAACTTAAGTATTACTGACACCCCGCAATTAGTGGTGTTCTGTTAGATGTGGTGGTCAGTATTTATGTCATGCTGTTGCTCACATGCATACCAGGTTGCAGTGACCAATTAGAGAAAGAACTTCCCTCCATATGCATCCTATTCAGCAAGGAGTGGTCAAGAAATAATGTTTGAGGGTTGGGTTGGGGGAGGTTAGTGAAGAATTAGGGTCTGGCTTGCCAGCCTAAGAATAGAGGGACCTCTTATTCTTTTGTGAAGCGCCGAATGGTTCAAAGTCACTAGCCTGTTGCCTCAGTGAAAAGACTGGAGCTCCAAAGGAATTTCCCCTGTGAGAACAACAACCTGTATGCTCTAGCTGTACTTAACTCCCCCCCTCAATAACCCTCAGCTTTGGCCTTGCTCTCTTTCAATCTCAGATTTATTTGTTCTTTAAAGCGGACATAGAAAGATCTGTTTGTGTGGGAGTGGAAAAAAAAAAGGCGTCAACATTCAAAGAAAACTGCTATCATAGTGAAGTTGTCTCCAGTTTCTCTACCATGCTCTCATTCTCTTTACAAATGTTGCTTCACACTTCTTCTTCATTTGCCAGCTTCTGTTCTTCTCTCAGACAAATTTATTTACAATTCCCTTTTTGTCCCTAATCCATGCCAGTTCTCTCTACTTCCAAGCTATTTTCTTTTGCACTCGCTCGCTCTAGATCACTGAGCCACTGTCGTACAAATCTAAGGCTAGTTCTCACTGATCAGGAAGACCAGGGCTTTGACCACTCATCGCTCCCTCTGTTCCCGCCTGGAGGGATGAAACCGGCCTGGATACACAGTCAGATGCTCACATATGAAGCCTGACTTCCAGGGGGTCAAACACAGAGCTTCCCACACACTTCCCAGTTTTAGCATTTTGACTGAAGAGCATGAAAATCACTTTCCAAGGAGGTGAGGTTGTTTTTAGATTCCTGTTTGTTCAAGCCTGCACCAGCCAACCTGCATACAGTCGCATTTCATGCATGCAGAGATATGATCGCAGATGAATTTGGTCCTGACTGTGCATGTTAGCACAACGATGTTCGCCTACACGTACCGTTCTGTAGCAGGTACACACACCCACACATCCAGCCTTTCCTGGATTCTTCAAGACATTAAGCCAGCAAAAGACGTACAGAAACACCAATAAATGTAAGTGTAAAAGGGAAACATGTTGTGTTGAAGCTTAAGGGAGTCATCTTTCATCCTTTATTTCCCTTTTGTTGATTTGATGCATAAATTATCAATTATTTAGACCGCAGGGAATATGTATAATTTATTTGACTAACATTCTCACATTTCACTTCAGTATCACTTTCATTTGGAGTCATATAGCGTCGTAAACGTGAACTCATGCAGAGTGAAAAATGCTTCATCTTCCTTTATCTGTCTACATGTTTTCATGGGGAGTATATGTCTGATTATATCATTGCCTTATTAAAACATTTTTGCAGTTAATTATTTATGAATCAAGGTCAGGTGATAACACTAGATCCCACTGTGTCTCCTAACACACTGAAATGTTTACAGCAGATCCCGAGCCATATTAGCATGCATTTGGGGTTGTGCTTCTAGTCACTTTGCATCCAATATTCACTGTCTTTGTTACTCTCTTTTTCTATTAACACCTAAAGGTAACAATCAACTGCTAAAGGCTCCACTGTGTTCATCTGTGACTTGCTAATTTTATCTGTCTGCAGTTTAGGACCGTGTAGGGTGCAGTGGGTTTATCAGAGCTGCAGCCAGACAGTGAATCAGAACATTAAATGCAACTGCATCACTGCTCCTTTAAAGGTGATTAAAGCTGCGGGTAACTGCAGAGTCAGGTGTTATTACTTTGTGGCTTCGTCACTGTGAGCGACACATTTCACATCCACAAAATCATGATAAAAAAAATAGTGATAATGGCTCCTTTAGACAAAATGCCACCATTTGTTAGAACCACAAACAGTAAATACAGGAGGATTCTTGGATTTTCAACTTTCAATTGCTAATCTGTCACGTACTGTCCAAATCTGAGCTCAAAATTGTGATATTTCATCAAATCACTTTTTTTTCTACAGTCTTATAAGAAAGTAAAGAGTTTGCTCTAACCAGATGCTGTAAAAAACAAATTATTCTGTGTTCTTCACCACAACCGTGAAGCCATGAGTGACTCAGCTGTGTCCAACAGTCATGTGACAAAAATTCAGTGACTTAATGGTTGAACTGGGCTGAACTGCAGGCTGTGTTTACAAAGAGCAGAAAGGAGACCAATATAGAAAACAGAGTAAAAATGTAAATAATAAACCATCTACACCATTTTTCCCAATCTTTGTATTGCCTGGGGACACTTGGAAAAATGTTGCTCATGTTGATTCCATTTTTAAAAATTTTTGTGGAATAAATCATCACAGAAATTCTGCTTTTTTTTTTCATGAGTTATGGCATTATTGCTTTGCATATTGTATGGCATTTTTGAGTATCTCTACTTCTTGCAGTGCTTGTGCTGTTTCCACAGAGGTGCAGGACTTTATATTACTGTAAAAAATTAGCCCACAGTGAGTAAAAATGTGACAGGAAAAAAAAAAAACAGCTAGAAACTATTTGGGATTCAAGGGGTTAACATGTCCACATAACAGCCTCGCAGTTATTCAGAACGAGTGTTTAGCTGTCATAAACTGTCAGCGTCTCTGGCCAGAATTAAATGAGTCAGTTTCATTAACAAAACAAAATTAAACAAACTAGCCATCAAGCTAACTTACTGATTTGCAACCACCCACTAATGAATCTTTACTGTCATCGTAGATTGGACCTTTAACTTTCTTGTCACCACTCATCACCACATCAAACACAAGCCTACAGAAGTCTTTGTCTGGTTTGACAGGCAGCAGAGCAAGTGGAAAGGAACTGTTAAAAAAAAAAGTGTCTGTGGGGAATTTACAAGACCCTTCTATTATTGTGCTGGCGTTTTGTCTCAGTGCTCCCGACAAAGACGGGGTCCTAACACTGTAGTGTGCTCAGTGGAGCAGAGATGGAGAAAGAGAAGGAGACGCAGAAAAGAAGGGCAGAGAGCAAAAGACAATGGCAGCACAAGAGAGAGAGAGAGAGGGAGAGAGAAAACCACCATATTGACATTCAGTTGTGGCATTATTAGTCCAGGAGCGTAAACTCTGCAGCAGTCTCCTTGATGCTCATTTTGGTTTGTTGCTCGAGCCTCATTTTATTAACTCTGTAAACAGACTGCTGTCTTTCAGTTTAGCCTGTGTTTGTCTGTGTTCACGACAAGCCCCCACTTGATCCTTCCTCTCAGGACCATCAGCCATCTTGATCTCAATCAGCCTTCAATCTTCTGTAGAATATTCCTCCGTGGAAATTTCCCATTCCTAAATGAGTCTGATCTAGAATTATGGCATTACAAGCCGCCCTTTGATCACTGCTGTGACAGTCAGGCCACTAAAGCTCATGAAAATTAAAGGAAAAAAAAGGGAGTATAACCTCTGAGAATGAAAGTATCAAGAGAGGGAAAGGAAAGCTATAAAAGGAGAGGTGAAATAGAAGCATAGCGCCTAAATTAGAGTTGTGTGTCTCCACTGAGTGATTGAAATGGAGAGGCTGCACTCTGAGGGGAGGCACAAATGGAGACGAATTGACTGTGGCCGATGTCATTACTGTTTAACAAACCTGCTATAAGCGTGTAAAGGTCTCAGCCACAATGATACAGTGAGGATAATGGAGTAATTTACCTCCCTGCAAATGGCTACTGTTGTGGGTGATAGTTGTTTTTTTCTGAATCTGCTGTGTGGGTGTGCATATTTACAAGCACTAGTTTTTCGCTCTAGTAATATTTCCATGGTTATATGTAGGTGCACTTGCAGCCTCCTACGTGCTGTTGGGTCCTGCGTTCCTGATTGCAGCTCTTTAACATCGTGGGCTCTATCTCCCATCTGAGGAGTCACCTTTGGGCTTTTTCCCGTCGTCCTCTTCTTACTGTGATGCCACGCACGGATGTCAGCGCTGCATGGATTAAATCAGACCGGCTGCTTTAGGCCAGCAGGATTGTATTCAACATAAATTAGCACATTTGAGAGGCTTTATAAACTGTTAGAGAGCTTAATGTAGCCAGCAGGTGTCCATATATTAATCTACGTAGTCCTTGAAATTGTCAAAGAAGGATAGAAAGGAACAAGCAAGCTGAAAATGACAATGTGCTTCTGTCACGTCAAGTTAGTTTTAGTTTTCCAGTCGAATATCACAAGTTTACAAATTCGCCTCATGGAGCTTTCGACCCTGAATGATAGATGTTTGCATTTCACAACAAAGCTTTACTGTTTGAGACCATATTTATTATCTTTCAAGTTGATTCATTTCATGGTTTCATCATTGTGCACAACACAATCATCTTATCCCCGTTCAGGCATTACCATAAACACTGATTACACATTACATGGCATATTAGTGTTGCAAATTAAAATGAATCAAGGAGCTTATTGGTGAATGAAATGATTACTAGAGGTTTACGCTTTCATTGTACATGTTTACCAGGGTTGTTCCTGCTTTGCATTTTTTTTATACCCCATAACAAGGTTGTAGCTGGTACCAAAATAACAATTGAGAATTAAATTTGTTCCTTGGAGTCTAACTTACCCAAGCCTAATAGACATTATTGTGTTTTGCAGACAACACATAGCTTTTCATCAGATAAGCTAACATACTTTTACTGTACATGGTGTGATCGCGCTTCGTGTTGTGCATAGCTTCCACCCAACGGCCCGATCTGACCCAAGAACAAAACGGTTTACATCCTGTGTGCAGTGACATTGTCTTTACCCTGATCTGTCAGCTGTGTTTGATTTTAAATATGCAACCACATTGTGATAAGACTTTAGGAAAGTGTTTCCAATGGCCAAGAAATGGTGTGGTACAGAGCTCCGTAATATTTGGGGATTTTCGGTTTTGTGGAATAAATATGTGAGATATAATTAACAGGTGAGCATTGGTGGTCCAGCTATGCAGATATTGTAATCTTTAAAAACACAGATGAGGTGTTTCCAGTCTTCATGCTAACATTTTAAGCGCTTGCTGCTGTGGTTTTGTGTTTAAGTAAAAGCAAAATCCCATAATTTGACAAGCTTTCCAAACATTAAAGTGAGAGAATTGTATTTCACTTTCTTTAATACCAGTTTTTTAAAAAAGTATTGCAGATTCTTTACTTGCGTATTTATCACCATATGGTATCATAGCCTCCTGATCAGTCAAGCATGTCATTCCTTAGCTGTCATCATTTCCAAGTTTACCCTCCATTTATAATGCCCCATAAATAACTTGAGTTGTGGCAGAATTAGAGAATTGTGCGACCAGCTCCAGTCAATAGTCCCTGGACATCATTGACCATAATGAGAGCGGTTCTCATGTCTAAGAATAGCTAAAGCCATGCGTGTCGGACCAAACGAGCAGCGGCACAAGTAGGACTCCAACAGGTTACGTACGTCCTGCTGGCTTTACAACCAAACAACATCTTGAGTCATTCTATTTACAAACAAGATTAATTCTCAGCTAGTCTAATCCATTGGGTTTTCTCAGCTGATTCTTTGGAAAGTCAGTTTTCCACCTGCCGAATTCCTCTTAGAACCTGAGCAGCGCAGTTCATCATATCTTCCGAACTGTTATGTTTGTGGTCATTTATCCTTTTTCAGTTTTTTTGCTCATTAGTTTAGCTCAGCTATCTTACAGTGCAGCTTAAACTCCCCACTTTAACCACTCCCGGAACATGTTCAGCATGCTTGAGAATGACATTAATTGTGCCGGGTTAATACTTGTGTCAGCCCTAAAGCTCATGAATGCACCGAACCTGCTCATGATAAAGAACGCTCTCAAACACAGGCGTTCCACCGGCTGCCTTTGCCATGGTGACAGTTGAAGCCAAAGACGTCTCGCTAATCCCAGGGATTTGAGCACCTTTTGGATTCTGCTGTTCCGTTTGTTGGAGTGTGCTACACTCACATGCAAATGTGCAATCACACACACATACACACTGTCAATCCGTCCTTGTGAGAGCATTTGGTGCTTTGCTAACACCAAAACAGACACACGTGAATGCATATAATCTGTACATCCTTACTGTCAAATGGAAGAGATGTAATTGTATAATCGAAGGTGGGTATTTATGAAAAATACAGATGTCAACGTCTTACATATCCAGATGACACACACACACACGTTATCATATGTACAAAATACAGATTGATTGTTTGCCTATAGATTAATTTTAAACGGTTCCCTCTGATCCCTTTAATCTTGGTATTAATCAATACACCAACATCAGCCACAAGCCTTCCTATGTGGGTTTGATGAAATCCAGTATGTTTGTGGGTGTCAGTGTGTTTACCTATCATTGCAGCTAGAGTGCGTGTCACAGCCTGTACCAGCATGCATATGGGAGTCAGACCCACACATCCCTTATTTCTACAGACCAGCTGATTAAAATAAAGACAGAGAGAGAGAGAGAGAGGTACATATAGGCAGATGAAGACATGTCAGCTGCTTACCTGCAAATGTATGGAGTAAGATGGAGAATCCACAGCCAGCGGTGTGTGTGAGAGAGTGTGTGCTGCAGGCGAGAGCGTATTTCTGAGCCTCTGTTGGTTCGTCTGTGTGGAATAGAGTTCCAGTCTCCCTCCCTCCCACTTGCTCACTCTCACTCTCTCTCCCTCTCTCTCTCTCTCTCTCTCTCTCTCTGTATTCGTCTCTGCCTCTCTCGCTCACTGCATCAGTGGTCCACTGCGTTGCTCCCATCACAATGCCTGTGGTCACACCTCACTGAGCAAATTGTTCATTAGCGGAGATCACCCACAGCCGCGGACACTGGGAAGCAGAGTTGGGCAGATGACAATGGCTTACGCAAACACACACATGCTAAAAACGTCATACGCAGCTTTTACATACATGTGCACACGCACACATACAGACTGAAAGCAGGTGACACACACAGCACTAAATTTAGACCTAATGTAACTCACATGCTAGTGATGACTTTACAGCTCTGCAGGCAAACCATCTACGACCACAACCAAAGCACATGTTCACATTGCATCAGTTTCCTTCATAACTATGCACAAACAAAACCATTATGTAAGCTGACATCATTGTGATTGAAACACGATAAGATTTAAGCTGCAAACAACTTTATGAAGAAGTCTTTTGTATCAGAGTCTGACATTCTGTTGACCCATCCAACCACCCTGACCTCCTCTATAACAGCTTCACCCTACTTCCCCATTTCTTTCAATTGTATATGCTGACATCCCTTCAACAAAGTCCAGCAAGACAAGAAACATGAGATGAGTAGCAAACAAACCCAAGGCTTAGCCAGGTTACAGCTTTGTTTGCCTTATACTTTGACCTAGCTACATTTGGGTGATGCATTTACATTTGCCTTTATTTTCTCCTCAAATGAATAAACTAAGAATATCACTCAAAATCTTCTGTAATCTTATTGTTGTGTTTCTTGCCTCGTTGGACTTCTTTTCAATATTGCCACATGTCTGGGCAATTTAATTGATGTGTAACCATTATCATTAACAATATAAATGACGGGCCAAAATTCAACCCTGTCTCCAGACATAAACAAATCGGAACATTCCACATTTTTAATCCAATGCTAACGTTTTTAAGACTCTTGCTTTTTGTGGTATGTACACATGGTAGCAATGTAAGGTTTAAGAATAAGGAAAGACTGTGTATGGCAACTAGCAGCTATGGAAACTAATCGAATTTACTCAATTTCTGTACATATTAAGTTAAAGGTACTTGTACTTGAGTTTTTCCATTTTATGCAGTTTTATACTTGTATTCCACTACATCACAGAGTCAATGATTGTACTTTTTAGTCCATTTGTCTGACAGATTTAAAGCTTAAATCTTTCTCACAGGACAGCAAAGGTACAAGCATATGAGGATCTTGTACAATGTGATGTATTACTGTAGATAAAACTACTAAACAGTATGTAAGGTTAAAGTTAAAACATGTACAGCAGTAAAATGCAGTAAATGCAACAGTATAGTAGCCATAATATTAATTAAAAACATTATATATAATTGTAAAAGACAGACAGGGGGCATTTTATTGCACAATGACCACTTTTATTTTGAATACTTTAACGAAATTTAGCCAATAACGCTAACATACTTTCACCAAACTAAGGTTTTAATGCAGGACTTTAACTTGTAGTGGAGTATTTTCCTACTGTGGTATTAGTACTTTTGCCAAAATAAAGGTTCTAAATACTGCTTGTCCATCCACCACATCATGGTCTAAACCTTTAATATCCGCTGTGCCACATATCCTCTGTTAGCACTGTATGCTACCATTCAGTATTAACCATGAGGTACAGATTTGTCCGATATGGGTGTAATTCCTACGAATACTAAGCTGCCAAAGCTGCAAAAAATAACATCCAGAATGTTCCAAAGTTCAAGGTCTCCTTCAAAACATCTGTCTTCTAAGTTTCTATCCCTGCCCAAATATAGAACGACTAATGTCATATCCAGCTTCAAACAAGTGAACATTCGGTACGGAGAAACTCAACTTTAACCCACTTTTGAACATTGTTTCATCAACTGGCGTGACTGACTTATCTCAGACATCTACTGTGTCCAGTGAGACGATGTTACTGTAATGTACTGGCACTACATTCCCCTGGTCTTTTCTCAATGATCCCCAGGAACTTCCTAAATATAGACACAATGAGCAAACTACGAGAGTAAAAAAACACAATTTCCTGAGCTGTGGCTGAGCAGTCCTGCCTGTGATGAAGCCCCCTCCCCAGCTTGGCTCAGTCCCATTGGCGCAGCCAAGACTGCCTTAATAACATATTTGACCTTGAGCCTCTTTGCTATTTTTACCGCCGTTATTTTACCGCGGTGAGATCAAAGACCAGTTCCCTTACAGGACGGCTTCTGCTATTTTAACCGTGTTGCATTGTTGCATTTTTCTATAAAATAATTGGATTTTTACGTAGGCTATTATTTCGACCTTCAAAGCTAGTCAAGACAGCCATATGTTAATGCCGTCATATATCAGGGACTGACTCAGTGTGTCGCCCATACTAAAGAGGACTGACTCAGGAACAAACCCAGCCAGAGAATTTACTCTTTTATAGTAAAAGACATAAATTTTTAGAACATTGACACACGGGGGACAAGGTTTTAAAGTCGGATTTAATGCCATGGTATAAATCAAATAATTTTGGAGTAATTATAGACACTAGCACTTCTTTCCAGCCAACAGGCTTCGCTTCACAGTAGTGAGAACACGAAAAGTGATATTAACTCCAGAACTGATTAAAACAATTTCAATTCTATGAACTTACGTTTTACGGCTGATCTTTAAACTTTGCCAGAGGGCAGCTTTAACAATAGACGTGCATATGTGGTTTAATGACAACATTTTGTCTCTGCTCAGCCTTTGGTCATTTAAGCAGTCATATTGCTCTTTTTTTATTGCCTTCTTTTTAATTTTGCCTAAAGTTTGCAGTAATTCAAATATAAGACAAAAGTAAGGGGAGACAACTGAAAAAGTCTAAAAAATCATATATATATATATATTTTAACTGTTGACAATCATGTTCTAAGCATATTATGTGTTTAGACTGTTTCTTCAGTGATCTTGTTCTAGACCCTGATCGCTATTTTTGATCAGCCAATATAATTGACTGATATTCACCTACCATAGACCGGTACCTGCATATATGTTGTTTGACATACACCATACACTGACCTGAAAACTTTTTTTTTTTTTTAACTGAGCATAATGTAGAAAAGGATACTTTGGATAATTTAGAAATGGTATTGATGCATAATTTAGTCTGCAGTGCGACTCTCACTCCGTTGTTTACAACACTCAGCACTGTCTGCAGCACATGTAGCAGAGTATGTATCACAGCTGAGCAGATGGTGGTGCCGAGTCAAGTTGGGTCTTTGTGGTAAGTCGCTAACTAGTTTGTAAAATAAACTGCTGGCAAGTTAACTAACATTGACGCTGTAATTTACCTCGTCTATATAACTCTAGCATGCGATTATATATATCACAGATTTTTTAAAATCCTTAAAATGGGTATCAGCATTGGGCTCATAAATCATCGTCAGTCGAGCTCTAATCTGTACATATGCATACAAAAAATATTAACTTACCTTAAATGTAGCTTTTCTGGATACAGTTGGAAATCTAATTATATGTCAGTCAGAGCCTATTTGTTAAAATTATTTTTTGGAAACAAAAATGCCAAACATTTACTTTCTCACAAATCAAAGGTTTTCCTGTTGTCTCCGGTTTTATCTATTTGTATTTAATATCTTAAATAAGACAACCAAAGATGTTCCTTTGGTTGTGGGGATATTTTGATGGATAGGAATATTACTTATTTTTCCATTTTCTGACATTGTACCAGGTCATAGTGAAAATAACAAACATGTTGATTGAAAAAGGAGATACTCTTTGGTTTCAGTTCTGACGCATTCTGCTGTGGCACCGAAAACACTCTCCCTCCTCCAAGATAACAGCTATCAATAGCATCATGCACTTTTGCACATATACCTGTGTTCTTAGGGTGACTAATGGCAGGGGATTTTTTCACTGTGTCAAAGGGATATTCGTGCCTCCTCAAGTCAGGCTGGCGTCTTGAGGACACTTTGAAGGAGATCGGCATCCCCAGAGAACACGAAGACTTCAGCGTGCTGTGTGTGACTTCAGACTAATGTCCTCTCGCTGAACAGTCCGCTGGCTCCGGCACACGGAAAGTGCCAGACAATTGTTAATTGTGAAGGTCAAAGAAAGTTTCTTTGTCTGGGAGCAAAAACACAACAATGGACACTCTCAATAGTTTACTGGCTCTGCCATCTATATGGGTCCTGGCCAGGGTTCTTTCTCTGTGTTTTTTATAGTAATGGCAAGGTCAGGTCACCCAAATCACCCCAAAACGTGAAACAAAGACAAGTATTCTATTTACAGCAGGCTTTTGATCTTGTGCCTACATTATTAAAAGCATGTGCGTGTCTCCAGATTGAAGCTGCATGTTTTTCTACCACCATATGTTGACATCATAGAATATTTATTAATTATCTTACTTACTGTATGCAGTAATTCACTAAAGTAAAAGGGAAAAAAAAGTGTGGCGCATCATTAATCAAAGTCTTAATATACGGAACAGCAGGAGTCATAGTGTAAATATGACCTTTGAAAAAATCCATGAAGTCAATCAGAGCAGGGAAAAATCCAGTACACGGCTGGTAACTCTTAACATGCAACGCTCCATGTATACTTGTAGTCTCACGCAAGCGTTGCTGTGTATTTTCAGCTCAATGAAAAGCGTGTGTGAGTTGTGTGTTCTTATGAATGTCGGTCTTCCCTCCAGATCTGATACGGTTGATTAGGGCTGTTAGATGAGGATCAGAGATGACCTTGGTGGACAAATCATCTGCAGTCACTTGAAATGCAGAGAAAGGCCTGTTGCTGGAGTGCTCACAGTAGTACAGCGTGTGCCTTTTTATGAAGCTTTTGTGACCGTGAGCGACCACGTTGAAGATGTGTTTAGATTTAACAGGAAGCAGTTTACCAGCCTACTTTACTAGAGGGAATTCTGTGGTGGCAGTCTGTGTTCCTTTGCTGCAAGCTGCTGTTTAGTGGCTACATGCAGGCTTTCACACTGTCTGGCTAACAATACATACCGACTGTGTGTGTGCTCTGTCGTACCTCGGGCTGTGTTTAGGACATACTCAAAGCTTCTTTATTTGCGCTGTTAGCTTCCAGGTATTTATTCACATGTAAGTTTAACAGACATCTTTTTGACTTTGTATGCATTTACACCACCTTCAGAATTCACTTTACATTAATGGCAAAGACTTTTATCGAAAAAATCCTAATCTTACCAAACACTCACCTATCTGCTAGACGCATCCAATAGATATGGAGCAACGCTAGCATTGGATTGCAATTATGTTTTAGGCCACTTGTCATGTTTAACCCTTTGACCCTTAAGTAGTTTCTGGTCATATTTTACTCCTGCCACATTTTTACTCACTGTGGGCTCTTTTTGTCACTGCAGTAGAAGTCCTGAATCTCTATGGAAACAGCACAACCATGACTAGAAGTAAAGAGGAGGCAAAAATGTGTGATGTGCTGAATAACAAAGCTGCATTTCATTTACTTTTGGCTACTTTTCAAATGAAACATGTATGACATCATAAAATATGAGTTTTAGCTGAAATTTGGTAGATTTTTCTAATGAAAATCTGACAAATCTTATTGTTCTTACAGTTTTTGGTGTTGATAAATAATGTCATTTTGATCATTAAAAAAAAAATACAAGGTGACTTTTAAACCTGCTGGCAGATTTTTGACTTCAGAGTTAAATCATTGTCTGATTTGCTGCTAATTGCCTCACCATGTTCCCTAGTTGGTTGAAAGCTGTCTGCTGCGTCTGAAACAACACCGTTGAGAGCTATGAGACTGAACCAAAGCTATAAAGATTAAAGCGATCAGGTCCTACGTAGTCATCTGACCCACTGTTAATGCCGTAGTACCCTAGTGTGTTTTGTACCAAGTATTCATCATTTATTTGTTCAAATTGCCACTGTTTGTTGTTTCAGATTAACTTTTCATCAATTTCACATCCCTTGCATGTCCGGCTAAAAACCTGATACTTGAAGTAGTCTCTGTACCCAAAGTACAACACCTAAATTAACAATATAGAAAGCTGCTTAAGATTCAAAATACCGGCTCCAGGCTTCACATGTGGTTTTGGTGCTTGTGTTTGGGTCCAGCGAGGTGTGGAATGCCATCTGTAATCAATGTCTGTATGTTTAATGCATCAGATCTGTACGCCTACTGGGGATTTCACACGGTTGCCATACTAATAAGGAAGATTGATGGGATAAAAACAGCTCCTCCCTCAGACGACAGGTGTCACACATCCGCTACAACAGCTCTTAAGCACGTTATGAATGCAAATCACAGCCCCAAGAAGGGCGCAAGCTGGAAGGAGCCGGGTGGGAGGGCAAGGCTGATTGAAAAGAAAGCAAAGAGATAAAGGATGGGTAGATAACTATACTTCATGTTGTGGCAGGCTTAACGCTGTTTCTTTGTGTTTGGAAGAATTAGAATTGAATAATGTTTACAGCTTCCACATTATGCTTTTAGGGTTTTTCTTTTTCCTCTTCTTTGGAAAATTGCTTTTCTGTTCATTTAAAAGGTCTACAGAGTCCACAGTCACTGCCAGAAGGGAGTTTTTCTCTTCCTCAGAAAACACTGCTCTGTGCTTACCTTGACTTCATAAGATTTGCAGTAAACCTCTGTGTAAATGTTGATTTTACGTTTGTTCTTTGGCTTGCTCCCAAAAACATTTGACAGTAGCTGAAAGAACCACTGACACGTCATCACAATGTCACATTCAGTGTGAGATTATTGAATTCATCCTCCACATCACTATGAAAACAGTTTTATTTTTCCTGACTTGATTATTTATTCTTTACACAATTCGTCGTCTTTATGAGAAGCATGAAGGAACTACATCTGTAATTGTTATACAATCTTGTGTTGCATTCTGATACTTTAATTAAATTTTGAACGAGAACCTGACATCTAAGGAACTTACATACATCCTTTTAGGCAGAAATATTAATAAGCTCATTAACTCACATTCAAACCGTGCATTTTTTCACCAGCTTTCCTTTGGCGTTGAGGCTTCAGCGCCATAATTGGACAGCTGTGTTGCTTTTAGGCTGTACTATAGGTTTAAATCCCTCATATTGGTTTAGGATTATGCTTTGTTCTTCTTTTGAGAAGTATGCAGCTCTACACCTGTCCGTGTTTGCAACTAATCATCTGTTACAAATTCCATTTGCTTTCATGTGAATGCGCTCTTAGATTCAGCATAGGAGACTCCCACAATACAACTGTTAACCTGTAAATGTACACAATATAGACTCTTTAAAGAATCATGTGATTAGAATTGTGCATTAACCAGCTTTAGATTAACTAACACAGCTAGTGTTGTGAAAATAGTGGTAAATACAGTCATTAATAATGATATATGTTAAATATGCAGTTCTTTCAGGTGAAGAGGACATTTTAGAATCTTTTAGCTTTTTGTTCTGATTCTACAGACTACAACTTTAATGTTTTGCTTCACTTTTGTCGTTCTTTACTTCATCAACCTTGCTTCCAGCAGCACCATGCAGTTGCACCAAAGAGCAAAAAAAACAACAACAAAAAAACCCAAAATCTAGCAACCAAAGACCTAAAGAGAGGAAAATTATCCTCAGAACAAGAGTTAAAAGCAGAGTACATATTCACTAAGTGGCCAGACGCACGTTTAGTCAGTTGTTTCTGTAATTTATTCAAGATTGATAGAAGTTAGAAGCAAATCAGGGATTGTAAACAAGACAGACTTACAAGTAGTTTGTGTTCAGTTTTCATTTGAGGGTTGGGCAAGGGCACATTTGAGTCCACTGTCAATATTCAAGCAAAATACGATTTTACTTTTTTTTTTTATTTCTTACTATGAATTTCAGATGTCGATGTCATTGAAAAAATAAACATAAACCTGCTGGATAAAAGCACAACCCCACACAGTGTTGCTCTTGGTTCCTCATGATTTGCCACGCCTGCTGAGCATGGCCAACCAGAAAAAAATGCTAATTTCTACATTTCCTGGCGCTGGTTCTGCTTATAAACTCCCTCCTACCTCTGCGGTTTGTGTTTTCTTCTTGTCGTTCAGCCTCAAATGATGGTTTTTGCCACCTGCTCATGCAAACTGAAAAAACTTTTGATGCCTCAGATGACGTTTGAACAGTCGGGCAGGCATGTGATGCCACGAGGAAATATGACAAAAATGACCGAATGAGAGAAGAAAAAGGAAAAGTGTGGGAGAACAAGCAGGAAGCTGTAGCGGAATTTCCACACCCTGATGTGGGTGGACCTCCTCCTGCCCAGAGAACAGAGAGGGCACATTCTCCCCTCTCTTGCCTCTTTTTCTCTCCTGCTTTCTCCTCCCAGCTCTCCCTCTCTCTTTGGTCGGACAATAGAGGCCATGGTGAAACAATGCAAAAAGGAAAGGCTGGGGGGTGGCAGCAGTAGAGGGGTGGTCCTCGCAGCCTCTTTTCCCTGGAAGGAAACTTTTGAGAAGGGGGGAATGTATAGAAAGCCAGCAGGGATGAGGGGGGTTGTTTAAGAGGATGACATAAGATGGGGAATAAGAGGCGCAGGGCAGAGGGGGACAGCCAGTGTTGAGGGTACCGCAGACACATGGCCTGGGGGGCGAGGGTTATGTTTTTGTGGGACTCAAACATTTTTCTGCCTGACTGAGCCTGAAAGTGGTCATGCTGAGCCAGGAAAAGCAACTCGGGCTTTTTTTCTGTCGCACACAGACACACGTTTGTACACAAAGACAAAATTAAAGCTCCACTATTCAGTATTTTTATATTACAACGGACCAAATGACTGCGTGTAGAGTGAATGGAGTCGCTCCTGTTATTAGAGTGGAGAATTATTACTTTCCCTCAACTGTGGCGGTTTTGCATCTTGCAGCCCATTTGTTTGCTTTTACGGGCTGCAATTTGGCTGTTTTGGTTCAAGCTCACCACCCTCTGCAGACAGCTTTATTTTCAACAAGCAAGTTCTAGTAAACCCATTGTGTTGGATGCTAACTGCTTCGCACCAGGAAGTGTACTACAACGTTAGTGGCTTAAAGTAGTGAACATGGTTGAACATTTAGCAATTAAACAAAGCTGAAAGAGAGTGAATTTATTAAATACATGATTCAGAGTAAAGACAAATGATTTTCCATATCTGCAGGATGTGTACATAGGTAATAGAAAATTAGGCAACTTTGGTAAGAAGTGGCCAAAAATCAAACAATGTTGCTCCACCAGCAGATCAAAATCACTGTGTTCAGGATGTTATTAGAATCTTGCTATCTGGTTTTCAGATTTCTTTGACTCCTTTAAAAACCTAAAAACAAATCTGTAATTACAGTTGCCCCTGACCAGGGGGCAACTACAGAGTAATTGGTCCCACCTGTGTGTGTGTCTGTGAACAGTCTCTAACTCGAGTGCCAAGGTTTAACAAGTTGATGTTTTTCAGGTGAGCTAGGAATGATTAGATGTTGGAGTCAATCATGCAAAAAATAGCTCCGCTAGAGGTCAAAGGTCACTTTTTCAAAAATGTTGTGTACCTTCAAAAGGATGAAAGGCAGATTTATGGTATTTGGTGCAGATAAGCAGCCATGTTGGGGCTTTCTGTTGGCGATGTTACATTTGACCTTAGATGATATTTCAAGGTCAGACTGGAGGTCATGCATTTTGACTGCACTGTAACTTGCAAACTGTGCAAGATAAACACATTGTTTGTATTGAAAACCATATATAGGCTTCCCATTTTTTCTTCCCAATTTTGATATTGTCATTGTATTTAAAATACAAAAAACATATAACGTAAACATGGATAGTACCCATTTCACCTTGAACTACCAGCCAACCATGATTAGTGAAAGACAACCCCTATTTTGTGGTAAGTTGGACAGAATAATGGTTTACCGGTGCAATAATTGCTGCCAGGGGCAACTTCATCCCTCTACTGAGGACCCTCTAGCTCCAGTTTGGTTTCTATTTTCCTTTATTTACCTCTCCACTGCATTTGATTGATTAAACGAGAGCGACAAGTAATAAAACATTTCAAAATTGTGGTTTAAAGGATAGATTTATTTGTTTCGTTTATTATTGTAATACACTTAGTTTTACTGACTACACCACCCGCTTGTATTTAGGTTCGAGGAGACACTTCCACAGTCATCAGAATAAGGTTTTTCTATGCAACAACATCCCAGTTTCTATTAGAATACTGCTGGTTGGTTTGTCAAAGGCAGGATAAAGGCTTATGCAGATGTCTGAAACAACATTATGTTTTACACATCATCAGGGTGCTCAGAGACATTATTAAAATAACATATAACAGTAATGTGCACCCAAAAATAAACGCTAATATTATACAGGGTACTTACGGCATTCATAGTGAAGGTCAAACATAAAACAGCAGTCCTGGAAAATATAAGGTAATGTGCGTGCCTGTGGGTGTTGGTGGGGGAAGGTGCAAATGGCTGCGGAAAGTACATCCAAGGAAAGAGAAGAAAAAAGAGAAAGCAGGAGAGGATGTGATGACCTAAAACTGCCTCTGCTGCCACTATGTGAAAGAATGGAAAGATCCGATCACAAGTGGGACAATCTACAGTCACCTACACGCAGCGCTGTCACGACAACCACGGCTCACTTTTACAGCACTGAGCTGAGCATCCATGGAAACTTAATGCAAATCAGATAGGTTTATAGTCAGTCTGAAACACCAGTTGGAGAGTCTGTAAGCTCAGTCAAGCTTTATTCAAACCCACACAGTGTCATATCAAATTGTAGTAAAGGATTTGTATCAGTATGTTGTACAACACTCATGATATTGACAATGTGGGATAAGATGATTTGTATCTGACAGTTTTTAAAGGACATTTGAAAGGGAAAACTGGTTAAAGCAAACACCTGGGGTAAATAAAACATACCATTGAAACAAGTCGACAGTGCACCTTGCATTTCTGTGACAGTTTCTTCTTGTTCCCATTGAACTGTCTAAATGCAGACAGCGTGACACAGCCGCTTGTCTCCAGCAGCTAAGACGCAATTTCATGGTTGGCATTTTTCATCTTTTGCTGCCAGCACCTCAGTTTGCTTCTCCAGTCAACGGGAGAGATAAATGAAGGGAAATGAAAGCAAACAAGACAATTTCATTCATCATCATATAATAATAAATACATTTCATTACACTTTACAACAAAACTCAGCACATAAACATTTTTAAAACAGTAAAAACAAAACTGTACAGCTATTTTTAAAAAGAGGTTAGTGTAGTACATTTACACAACTGCTACTTCTTTTTTCACTTTTACGTTTCAGAGGTAAATATGCTACTTAACTTGCCCCTGCTTGTTTGACAGCTGCTTTACAGGTTACTTTGCAGATAAATATATAAAAGTGCAGTCCCTTAAATGAAAAGTATACAGTAATTTCAGCCTCCTGGGAGTATTTAAAATGACTTTGTTCTGTCATAATTGGCAGCAATATCAAAATGGTGCTTACATGTTAATGCATGAGTAATAGTAATCCAGTTTTTTAACACTGACGAGTGTCCTGGACTTATTCCCATCGTTGTCCCTTGTGTTTTCTCAGTCCAACAACCTCATCAAGGCAGCGACAACAAACCTAAATCTGTGTCACAATAGAATAAAACACTGGTTGTTGAATGGGTTAATGTCATTGGATTTTAAGCTAGTTTTAGTAGCGTAGTAATACCTCCACATTCCACTACAGAATACCATTGAGCAGCCATCTGTTTTAAAGGCTATAACGTTAGGGTTTTCCTCCTCCTTATCTGACTTCAGCCTACAAAGAGTTAACTTTTTCTGCAATGGCTCTTGTGTTATGACTGCGGAGTTCACCCACCTTCTTCAAGTAATTATAAAAATAACAAGGTACACGTCTATGTAAAATCCTATACACAGTATTCACATAAATATGCGGTGCCTTTTCCACTACTGGAAGTTAGAGAAGCTGGAAGAAGGGAAATTTTGCAGCATGACTTTGAAAATAAAACCTGATGATAACTGTTAATTGAAAATTAGAATCTATGACTTATTTTTAAATTGTGGTACTTAGTAAAAAATCTTTGAAAGAAGGTGTTAGTTTCCAGGCTCCTTGCAGACTAACACAGTCTAATCTGAAATATAAGATGCAGTAAACGGGGCTGAACCATAGATTTGATGTTTTTATGTAAGCTGAGGCTGCCAGCAAAGACTCCCACGATGAACAAATGAGACCGTAGAGGATTCAGGAATCAGGCTTTTACACCGTTGGTGCCTCCGTCTTATTAAGTAAGAGGAAAATGTGATACATCCACAAATTGCCATCATGAAAGAAATTTTATTCTGTACCGAACAAAAATATAAACGCAGCATGTAATACTTTATTAAATTCTGTCTGTTCTTTTCAACGTAGCGGAATAAGCATTTGTTGTTGCAACACAAAGCGTGTCTACAACAGAAAGTACGCAGCATATTGAGAATGAGTGGACAGATGGATAGTGGGGTCATAGTCGAGAATATCACAAGCCAGTAATGAGTCACACATCTGCAGCATAAAGTGTTATGGAGGTTGTCGATGCTGCTTCTTGAACGTTTTAGTGAAGGGCTCGATGAGACATTTCTGGGGACAGGATTACTTTGTTGTACATCCATCCAGAGCATCCCACAGATGTCCAGTGGGTGACATTTCTGGCGAGTTTGTAGATCACGGTAGGGCTGGAACATTTCCAGCTGCTACTAGAGGAGGGCAGTGCAGATTCTGGTGACATGAAGACATGCATTGTCTTGATGAAACATCCAGTAATGGCGGGAAATAAATGGGATAACTATTGGCGTGAGGGTTTAAACTCTGCATTGTTGAGATTCCCATTGATGAAATGCAGATGTGGGCTTACTGTCACGCCACTCATAAACCAGCTTCCCCACGTAGATTCCTCCCAGTTTGAGCTGATAGTCTCTCTCACACCAGCAGCTTTATCAGGAGGCTCTGTCGCTGATCAATAGCAATTTTGCAGAACAAGCTGGATGTGCAAATTCTGGGATCATGTGGTCATACCATGTTGTCTCAAGCTATCTTTTTAGATACAAATGGTGAAATCGTGAACATTGAAGTATAGAACTGACATGGCAGCATCCAGCAGCCTGTTCTTGTCTTTCTCTCATCATCTGTGACATCGTGTCATTTGAACAAAGCTGTGTTTTAAGGTGGACTTTTACAATCACTGATCAAAGTAGTGTCTCTGTGCTTTCCACACTATCTGATCATTGTCCTCTAAAGCCACACCTGACACGAGATATTCATGTGTGAGAACAACATAATTATCACACGGTGTTTCATTGCAAGAGATCGCAGGATATCGGTGCAGTTCATTCCAAGGTTAGAATTAAATGAAATCAAATCAAAATGCTCCATGTTTCATGCAAGTACGCCTGTTATCCTTAGTCGACAGCTGGTATGACCGCACTGTGAAATTTGCTCCACAACTTCTCTTGTTTCTTCATATTAGTAATGCGAGGCCACAATTTAACTATGTCGTTCCCACGCATTAATAACTCGTGGCCACGATTTACTAATGTGTGGGAACGAGTTATTTTTATTTCTTATCGATGTCACCAGACGGGCTCCGTACATTTCTGCAGGGTTGAGTGTACAATTATACAAACAGGCAGCAGCTCCTCTGACCAGCTCATGCTGAAGTCTTGCAGGACTGTGGCTCCATCTGGTGGCACTCAACAGTCTTGCAGTTATTCTAGTAGTAGGTCAATCCCAGCTCACTTGTTTAGACCCTCTTTATCTTTCATTGCAGATTTACAGGGTACAGTGCACGTCAGAATGAAATGTCATTGCATTAGGCTCAAAGAAAAAAAAAGGGGCAAAATAGGGGATCTATATGTAAAAATGATAAATAGGTAGTAGAAAATATAAATGAAAGAAACTCTGAATGAAACCTATGTAAAATACAACATCTACATATCTTGCACGTGTCTGTTATAGTGTTTTTATTGCACAGTGGATCAGTCCAGCAGTGGGGGGTGGGGGGCTTATTTCTGACCTGGTGTTTCCCCATTTAGACACATCAAGTGACCTGATGGTGTTATCGCCTCATCAGCAGGTTGCTGTCGGCCGCGAGCCTCTACATAGAACTATAAATAACACATCCAGAGATAGAACAGTCTGCAGCCTCGTTTAACACACAAACTCTAACCGCTGTAGCATTTACATTACAGTTGGTTTTTTACGAGCGAGGTTTTTATTTAGTTGACGGGAGCGAGCGCCGCATCAGGAGGAGATTGCGCGTTCACGCTGGGCTGCAAGGAGGCGAAGGGGGCGGGGCTTACCGGCGTCACTTCTTCATCACATCCCGGACGATCCGCTGCAGCAGCAGCCACCGGCCCGCTCCGTGGCACGTCTCACTCACACGTCCCAGTTTTTTTTTTCTGACGACCGGGAGGACAGGAGCCCGCTTTGGCCGCTCAAGCATGGGAAACCTGCTGCTCTCCACCGGGTAAACGCCACCACGACACGTCGCATTTGCTTTGCGTGCTTTGTATGGGAACTTGCATGAATGTTAACCCCACGTATGCGGATGATGTGCTGAGCCTCCTGAGACCCGGTAATGCAGTGAATTCGCTCAGGGATCGGCGGCTGCACGGCTCAGACAGAGAGACGATAAAGTGCTTGTGGTGTTTTTCCCCCTCCTCCTCCTCCTCCTCCTCCTCCTCCTCAGACAGATGCACAGGATCATGCTATGTGCGTCAAGACGATGAGGAAGTAACATCAGACACCCAATTTGTTAGTGTGCAGCCTAAAAACACTGCTACAGAACAAAAAAAAGGCACAGCACTGAGTTACATGTAGATATATGATGATTATAAAGCTTTATTTATATTTAAACTGTATTGATCCACAAGGACAAATGTTTTATCATGGTAGCACAAAATAAATAAAAACAAGAAGTAAAAAAAAAAAAAAAGCAAGCAGGAAAAAAAATACAAAGATTTCTATATGCACAATTTAACTTTTTTTTTTTTGCTTTTGTTTGTTTAGTTTTTTGTTTTTGCAAAGTAAAGAAAGACAATAAAAGAGATAATAATATTAAAATAAAATAAAATAAAGAAGTCTAAGTGCAACTACAATAAGGTAAATTTTTTTTAAAAGTGTAAAACGCAGCCAGATGACCTCTGGTGTCATTGTGAAATGATCACGGTGGCTGAAATGATGCAGATCTGTCATGAAACACCATTTATTTATAAGCTGCAGGAGAATTTCTCAGTTTACAGTTGACATTTGGTTCAGTAATCTCTCCTGTCAATACCTGCCTCGTAGATATATATAGGTATAATTTATGAAAATGTAGCATCAGAATAAAGAGAAAAAGAGTCGCAGAGCAAGTACACATACCAGAGGAAGTCTGTTCCACAGTCAAGTCTGAAACTTTGACCTTCGGTTAATGTCGTCTTATTTCACCATAGTTGCAGTACTTTGTGTGCAAGTGATTTTGCAAGTAGATGTTATGGCTACAAAATCTGTTTATTGACCTTAAACAATCAACAATAAACAAGACTTCTTGACAAACAGTGACAGTATTGAATTTGTCTGGGTCTCAGGAGGATATATGCACGACAATCTTACACAATAACACATCACGTTTGTTACGATCACATCATGTCAGTGTTCTCTGTCAGACTGTGGCAATGATTCATGTCTAAGTCTGACTTATTTTTTTGTTCCAGTCTCTTCAAAACTGATGCAACCACATCTGATCAAGCCAGCAATGGGGAGTTTGAAGCCAAAAAGATCAGCCATGGCATAACTTACTATTACACTCTGGGGGCAGTTACTCAGACAACATCTCCTGACCAAAGTTCACAACCTCCTGGCCCCCTCTTGTCCCTTTCACCCTCAGCTGCCCCTCTCAGTGACTCCTCCTCTGCAGCTGCTTCCTCCTCGCCGCTGCTCTCAGATTCACCTTCAGACACACCTGTCTCCTCCCAAAACCAATCACATTCTGAACCCACCGCCCGCCCGCTCCTTGTTTTCTTCTCGTGGCTCGGAGCCCGGCCAGCGGCGGTGGCCAAATACAGGGACCTGTACATGGACCGTGGCATGGATGTCCTCCTGGTGCAGAGTCGTGTAACGCACTTCTTGTGGCCTCGGTGGGGGCTCGAATATGGGTTGGAGGTTTTGAACATCCTGGAAGAGCCTCAGTTCTCACAGAGGACCGTGCTGGTCCACGCCTCATCCATCGGCGGCTACACTTTCACCCAGATTCTCACCCACATTGCGGAAGGACCCAAACAACACTCAGGCCTGGCACAGAGGGTGATAGGGCACATCTATGACAGCTTGGTGGTTGGCTCTCTGGAGCACATGGCGATAGGTGAGTGAGAGTGATTCGCCACAGTCCCACAGGGGCTCAGGTTACTTTTGTGTTGGATATCTGCGTCAGATCTTTAAATAATTCATCAGCCGTCTGACCTACTGCTCCAGTTTGTCATGAGCCCAGGATTCTTTATGGCAGCTCATTCTTGCCTCAGGACAATGTGTGCACAGTTTGTTCATTATTCAGCTAACTTAACCGTTTTATTATTACTGGTTTGTTGCTTTATTTCAATTTCTGAGTGACCGTTTAAGTCTACAGAATGTCCCAGACGCTCAAATTACCTCCCCTGTCTAATGAAATAGAAAAACATACACATACAAAATCACACAAGTGTTCAGTTCCTGTAGTTACTCAGTTTCAGTATTTGCAAGTTTGTTATTGACTCACCTGACCTTGTAACACAAATGAAATTCTGGGGTCCTAATAGCCTAACATTTGTATTTATTTATTTATTTAGCTTGCAAGATCTCTTTGAATATTACATTATCTCATATTTGCTGTGTGGCAGTTTGATTAAACATCCTTGAATTTTTTTTTTAAATCAAGGGGTGATCAAATGTACCGATTCTGTGCCTATAAAACTCCAAAACCTGATTTAAATGTCACTGCTCTACATGTCCAAGTATTCTCCTTTTGCAGTGATACAGCTCCCTTAAAGTCCAGCTATTTATAACATATCAATAGCCATCTGCATGCTGGTGCCACCAAACTGTGTTAAAATGGCGACCTTCAATTTGAATTTATTTTGAGGAAGAAGTCACAGGAAGCCACATATAGCGAGGAGGGCAGGTGGGGAGCAATGATCCTGTTATTGTGGCCCAAAAAAAGTCATTACGAAATTGCTACGCAGTGACCGGATGCACAGAGCGTCGATGGTCGTTTGCCCAGAATGTTGTCTCTCAGGCACCTCAGGATGTTACTGTAGAACTCTGAATTGACAGTCCACCTCTTGACGATTAATTCCCTGTAAGGCAACGGGAACTGCAGACTGTGAAAACTGCTGTTTCTTCTCTTGGTGGTAGCCGCAGACCCACTAGTGAAGATTCTCAGCATGCAAACGTGCCATCAACAGTATAAGAATTTTTTTGATCACCCCTCATATGCAGGATAATCTGAAGTAATGAGGGCCTTCAATCTAGATTTTGATACAAGGCCTTCCAGACTAGAGAATAATAGATAAATGTTTTTGTCGTTGATGATCGATATTGCTAATTTCATGTCTATGGGACTTCTGTATTTGCTAAAGCCAGCTCTTTACTGTGCTGTATGATAAAATGACACTCCTCTTAACTATTAACTCTTTCTTGTTGATATTCAGGCCTCGGAAAGACTCTGATGCCCCGAATAGAGAGCTTCATCAGAAACACCGCCATGCTTTACTTCTGGCTTTTCAAAAGCCACACAGCGAACTTCTATGAAAACAGCATCCAAGTTTTCCACAACAGCCCGATTACTACGCCAGCCCTCTTCTTCTTCAGCGAAAACGACGCAATGTGCAACTGTGTCGTCCTGGAAAAGGTGATTGACTTGTGGAGGAAGAGGGGAGTGGCTGTGGAGAGCAGGAAGTGGAAGAAGTCGATACATGCAGCCCACATGCGATGCCACCCGGAGGATTACCTCTTCACGCTCCAGCACTACTTGAACTCGCTGCCTATTTTAAAGCAACAATGTGAAGCGATGGGCAAGTAAAGATCTTGCTTAACTGAATTTCCAAACTGCAACATACTTTTAATTTGAAGGAAAGCACACTTTGATTAGGTTATCTTGTAGCTGTGACATCAATAATGGTCAACAGTTTAATGATGCACGTTTCTCTGTATTTAAACGTTCTCAGTTTGCTTTTGCTGCTTGTTTTGAACCACCGTTACGAGGTTATTAATTATACTACTGGACCACAATATGTCACGTGACGCTTGTTTTGCACATTTACGAACAACAAGTGCTGCCTAATAAACTGTTACGACTCTTACCGGAGATATGAGTTCTGCAGACTATATACAATAAAGCTCAGTTGTGAATTGTTCCAAACAGCGCTTCTGGTTTTGTCTTTATTTCAGAAGAAAACCACTGAGGAATGTAAACTGTGGATTTACATAGTTCACAGTGGGATCGGATTTATTTGTGCGTGTGAACAGGTCAGGGAGAAGCATTTTTAGACAGGCAGGGATTTGTAAATGACAGCAGATTGAGAACCCCCTCAGATGAAAAGCAACTTTTAAACCTTGTTAGCATGTCCATATGGTGTCATTTTATTGGCTAGAAAAAACATCAGGGGCAAAATTAAACAGTCAGCATCTCTGTGGAGCATTTCCACCTTAAAACCTGCTGATGACAGTCTCAAAAACAAAGATTCAGACTTCTGGGGCCTAATTTATCAACCATGCCGAGAAAAGGTTCTAAATTCTGTTTTACGAATTAAATTTAGCATGTGTGTAAGTACAAAAAAAACAATCCATATTTATCAAACGTGTACATGGGTTTTACACACATCAGAAAATCATCAGTGTTGGTAAATCCCACTTGTTCTTCACCACTATGCTCGTGCACTTTCGGGACTTTTTTGCCTTCAGAAACGCCTCCAATTAACCGTATATGGTAACAACATGTCTCTTTAAGAAACGAGGATTGTTTTTTCCCCGCTCACCATTCTTCATCAGGGCAAAGAGGGCGACAAAGAGGAACTTTTCGTTAACCAAAATGGAGGTACTTGTCAGCGAGGTTGAAGCTAACCAGAAAGTATTGTTTGGTGCACACTGTAAAAAAATATTTTGACACTAAACTCAGCCAAAAAAAATGCATCATAGAGGAGGACAAACTAAAACCCAACGTTCACCCAGTGGATAACCCTGATCACCTACACATGAGATGTTTCAATAACTATACCAAGTCCAGCAGAAACATTTCCACACTTTGTAGCACCACCAACTAGCCAGCCATCCTCAACAGCTCCTGCTTGGAGACCCACAGAGATGTGAGTTGTGCGTTCCTCCAGGCCACTGATTTGGGCTCGTTGATGATGACTATAAGGAAACTGGATGTAGGCTGGGGCCGGGGAACTTATGGCATCCAACACTGCCAGCATGGTCCTGCTCAGTGGTGGCTGGGAAATGCTGCATATCTCCATACTCACGCTGGAATGTGCTGTTTGTCAAAATCCCTGAATGCTTTCTATTTATAGTTTCACTATTCTACCGCCAGATTATGTGCGTATGCATGGTCAAAGTTGTGCTTATATTTACGCACATTCTTAAGTGTAAGTACAAGTTGATAAATCCCATACTTTGTGTGGGAATGTTCCTACGCACTCATTACGCACACATCTGTGCGTCGGCACTGATGATGAATGAGGCCCTTGGAGTTTTACACATGGAACCATTTTTATTTTTTCGATTTGCAGTGTTTGGGTCTGGGTGTTATCAGACAATCTATGATTCATTTGTATTTTAAAAAACAAAACCAAAAGCATGCGTTTTAGTTTCTCATTTATAGGTTAAAACGAAAGACAGACAACTGTCAATTGTTGTTCCTGTTGAAAGTAGCTTGTGTTTGTTTTTTTGTGTTGGGTTTTGTTGTTGTTTTTTGCTTTCTGATTCCGATACCTGAGACAGTTTTTTCCATTTTTGGTTTGGTTTGGTTTCTGTATCTCTTCAGGATGAATGGTTTGAATGCGTGTATGGTTAAATTATTCACGATGTAACACAGAGTAGTTTTACAGTGTTTGAACGAAGGTGAGCTGGTGTACTGCAGGAACTTCATGGATCTGTACAGTGTAGAGTTCCATCCAAGCTATTTTAAGTCAGGAATAGATTCATTTCATGAAAAAAACCAAAACAACACACAGGTTTATTTTGGGGAGATTTAATCAATAACCAAAGAGGAACTTAACGGAATGTTTTTTGTTCCTTTAAGGTGTAACTATCAGTAATTTAAGGCTCGGTTGTGTGTTGTGGTCAGAAACAAAGCGTGTTGTGTATACTTTGTGAAGCTAACAGTACCTTCAGTGGATTCAGGGGAACTGCATAGATGGAGAAAAGGCTGCAGTATACAGAGTTGGTAGTAGAAACAGTGTGTGGCTGTTGGGTTTTGTTGGCCAACCAGTTTTGCAAACTGGCGTAGAGAGTAAAACACTAAAGTTATGCTACTTATTGTTGAAGAGTACATGGTTAACCTTCCTCCCAGGTGAAGCTAGTGGGCTGAGTCTCAGGCTACTACTAGAGTTGCATCCAGCAACTGCTATTTTTCTGGCGTAACTTTATTTTGCTGAGCTATTTTTCTAAAGTTGCCGACTTTAACCCCCATTCAGCCACATTCCACAAGGTAGCCCTGGCATCCAGAAAATATCCACATTGATTTTGTAGGAATGCAAAGATTTAGTCTTTGACTGGTTGATGTGTATGATTGAGGTTTAGCTGTGGGTTTAGTGAAAGCTCCTGCACAGACTGCGGTGATGAAACCTACTTTGAAGAGCTCTGGGAACAAAACGGCTCAACAAGACTGACTCAGAACCCGCAGCCAACGTAAAGAAACAAAAAGACACAGTGCGATGTCTCAACTAGGCGTGTGTCCTGAGACATAAGGGTCTTATATGGACTTATCCTTTGCGATTGAAATTGTAATTTTCTCATGAACTTGAGCAACTGTTGCATACTTTAATCAGCTGAAGATGACATAAAATGCTTAATATAGGGACGCTGCCCCTTTATTAAGAACTTCTAGACAAAGAGTTGTAAAAGAAATGTTCAGTAAAAATGTGGGCCTCAAGCTTCTTTCCTATACTTTCTATTATTACATTCTTCCTCGAATCCTTAACCCCAGAAGCTAAAACTGCTTAATGTTCTTTTATTTCATGTGAGAAGGTGTTTTTTTTTTTTACTTCTTCCAAGCTGTCACAGGGGCTTCAAATTTCATTAGAAATGGCTATAAATCTGGGAAACCTTTTTGAATTCTGTTGAAATAGAGCATGCACAGATTTTGAAGCGATGACTAGACTGAAATCACTCGAAAGGCTCTTACATGAATGTCAATCAAGTGGAGTTTAAGACTTCATTGCCCAAATATCTGTTTGTCGTCTTAATTTCATATTTATACGTTTGTCACATATACTTTGTTTTGTCAGTATGGCATCTATATATTTTGTTGTCGTGCTTCTTGTTCAGATTATTCTAATAATGCGGAAACCAATCAAGAAAGAAAGAGCAGAGCAGCCGGTGTAAGGAAGAACTGAACTAAGCTGATGGTTGCGTTCAGAGGAAACTACGAGTCTCAAGTTGTTAGGGCCAGTCACAGTAATTCAGCTTAAGCAGGTATAATCTCGCTCTCCCACTCTTTACTTGAGTGAGTGTGGGATTTAAAGGTGTGTCGGGTCAGTCCTGGAGAATAGTTACCTGTCTGAGGTCACAGAGGATTAAGAGCAGCACAGCCTGTTAGCTGCTCCACGACCTAATGATCGGAAAAAAGCAACGTCCGCCATGAGCTGCCATGGGTTTGATCTCACAACTTCTGCCACGAGGAAGGAAAAATCCAACATAGAAAAGCAAAATAGGGTATTTTTAGTATTGTGTAGACTCAAAGCCAAATATAATTACAGATTTTACAGGAACAAGTCAGTGTATATGTCCCCGCCATGAAAGGGATGTGATAGCTGGGAAAGATGAAGGTACAGACAACTTTAAAAGTAAAAAGCTAAAGTGAAAGATTTTTCTCAAATGACATGAAGCCAGTTTAGATGTTCTGAATCTCAAAGCTAAAGTAGTGTCTTTATTCAAACCTTAGCAAACATAAATACAGATAAACACTATCTTTTGTAAGATTTGACAAGTTCTATGCCTTTTGATTTTAGGTTTTGCTCCAGAGGAAACAATTTAGCGGTCCTTTCCGTGGAACTGTGATCTTCAGACTGGCACTAAATCAAGAGCACACCCCCGCATGTTATGAACAGAAAATGTCATTTATTGGATTTACGTCCATCGTCGGACATGGTTTCTTTCCGTGTAATAGTGAGTCATTCCGGTGTTTTGAAATAGATTTCCTAAAACAATAAAACATGCTCTCAGCTGTGTACGCAGATAGATTTCAGAGTCATTGTTATTTTACAGATAGCACGTTCTTTTGTCCGTCTGAGTTGCATTTAAAGTTGTTCACAATCAGAGTGGACAAAGTTGAGAGCCTGAATTTCCACACAAGTTAGAGGAAATGTGTTGTATAAATCCTATATGAATAAATGTGCCTTGCTTTGAGCGTTATAATGTCTTCTTCTATCAGTCCGATTACCTAAATATTAATTCTCATGAGCTGTAATGCTGTTTTCTGTTAGTTATTAAACTAATATGAAACAGAATGAAAGTTAGATCACAGCTTTAGTGAAACACTCAATATTTCTTCTCCTTCTTTACACAAAAGTCATGATTCTGAAACATGTTTTACAGTAAATCAAAGGTTTTTAGTAGCACGGTTTTAGCTGTAAATGTCTACATGATCCTTTGAAGGTTTTTAGACTTATTGATTTTTTTTTGATTCACCATGAAATAATTTTTATGTGGTTCATTTGCAAATAACCTGTTTTTAGATCCTTTATTAAAATAAGAAAGACGCCCTCCTCGCGCAATTTAAGAAAAGAAAAACAAATTGCTTTTCCAAGCTGGACAAAAAGAAGAAACTACATTTGTTTTTATTTGTGTGCAATAAAAGGTAGAAAACTGAAATATCAAATACAGTCTAATGAGCATTTTTACTACAGTTTAAGTTTTCTCAAAAGCTACAAAGCATTAATATTATAGTCATGGACACATGGATGCTATAGATTCAGTATTTAGTGTTACTGTCTGTTTTATAAGCGAACATGCGTGGAGGGACTCACCCTCTTTGGTACAGAAGCTTCTCCTTAAGTTATTCTTTTATAGATGATTTGATCGCCTGTTTTAATGTACATTATTGTACAGCGTGCTCTGAGCGCTCTCGGCCCTTCAGCACACTCCCCTCCGTATGATGAGCAGACTGATGTGTAATACTTTGCAGCTGGGTATTCGTTGTGTCATCACTCTCCATGATGATGTTAGTGTTTGGCTATTTGTATGTGGGTCAAAGTTGAACCTTTATCTGAACATTATTGTGCTCCGAGTGGTAACGTTTTCAAAACGTAGGCATCTGTAATAATCTACAGAGATGAAACTCTTACCTGCTTCCTCGGGATTCACTTTTTAAAAAACTTATATATATGTATATATATATCCCATTTTAAGTTTCTGAAACTATTTATACAAAAAAAGAAGTTTAGAAAATCACTGTTGGTGCCAAACCTTGGAGCAATTTATCTCGCTCACTCAAGAAGTAATTTTAAAAAAAGGTGCAGCAAAACTCTGAATATAAAAGACATTTAAGCTTTTAAAAAAATCCAAATACATAAACAGCAAACAGGACAAATAGAGTTCAGTTGAGTTGATTTTATAAAGTAAAATGAATAAAAATATTAGTAGCAGAATCACTTATTTTGTATTCTTGTATTTTGGAGGGCATTAACCTTATGGTCGACTTTGAATTCACAATATTTCACAGCAGCCCGTCACTATGTTACAGCAATGTTATCTAAATTAAAAATAGTAATGGACATTGCAAAATACTTCACTGCTGTGATGGTTATTAAAGCCTTCTATTATAAACATTAAGGTTCAGCTCTTTCAGTTTGCTGTTTAACGTCGTTTTTGCGTAACATGCACATTACATTCGTTGCACTAATAGAATATACAAATTATATCCATCCATCCAT